>NW_026112417.1:0-222600 GCF_024323335.1 Lathyrus oleraceus
GGTAAAGTTGTAAAGTAGGTACCACGTTTATCCTAAGATATGGTATTTACATATATGAGTTACCAGCATTTATTAAGAAATGTAGTAAAATTAAAAAGAAGGTGCAACATTTGTCTTAAATGGAGGAGTTATAATTGTTTTTCATGCATTTTATTATGAAATGTGGTAAAGTTGCAAAGCAAGTACCACATTTATCCTAAAATATGATATTTGTATACATGTTTTACCCACATTTATTAAGAAATGCGATAAAATTACAAAGAAGGTGCAACATATGTCTCAAAATGGATGTGTTATAATTGATTTTCATGCATTCATATGAAATATGGTAAAGTTACAAAGTAGATACCACATTTATCCTAAAATAGGGTATTTGTATACATGTTTTTCCTGCATTTATTAAGAAATGCGGTAAAATTATAAAGAAGGTGCAACATTAGTCTTAAAATGGATGTGTTATAATTGTTTTTCATGCATTTATTATGAAATGTGTTAAAATGGTAAAGTAGGTACCACATTTATCCTAAAGTATTGTATTTGTATATATGTTTTACCCACATTTATTAAGAAATACGGTAAAATTACAAAGAAGGTGCACATATGTTTTAAAATGGATGTGTTATAATTGATTTTATATACTTTGATTATTTAATATGGTAAAGTTGTAAAGTAGGTACCACATTTATCCTAAAATATGGCATTTGTATATATGTTTTACCCGCATGTATTAAGAAATGCGTTAAAATTACAAAGAAAATGCAACATTTGTCTTAAAATGGATATGTTATAATTGGTTTTCATGCATTTATATGAAATGTGGTAAATTTACAAAGTAGAACCACATTTATGATAAAATATAATATTTGTATACATGTTTTGTAAAATTACAAAGAAGGTGAAACATTTGTCTTAAAATGGATGTGTTATAATTGTTTTTCATGCATTTATTATGAAATGTGGTAAAGTTGTAAAGTAGGTTCCACATTTATCCTAAAATATAGTATTTGTATACAGGTTTTACCCGTAGTTATTAAGAAATGCGGTAAAATTATAAAGAAGGTGCAACATTTGTCTTAAAATGGATGTGTTATAATTATTTTTCACAGTTTTGTATGAAATATGCTAAATTTACAAATTAGATACCACATTTATCCAAAAATATGGTATTTGTATACATGTTTTACCCCGCATTTATTAAGAAATGCGATAAAATTACAAAGAAAGTGCAACATTTGTCTTAAAATGGATGTGTTATAATTGATTTTCAAGCATTCAAATGAAATATGGTAAAGTTACAAAGTAGATACCACATTTATCCTAAAATAGGGTATTTGTATACATGTTTTTCCTGCATTTATTAAGAAATGCGGTAAAATTACAAATAGGTGCAACGATCGTCTTAAAATGGATGTGTTATAATTTTTTTTCATGCATTTATTATGAAATGTGGTAAAATTGTAAAGTAGGTACCACATTTATCCTAAAGTTGGTATTTGTATACATGTTTTACCCGCATTTATTAAGAAATGCGGTAAAATTATAATGAAAATTCACCATTTGTCTTAAAATGGATGTGTTATAATTGTTTTTCATGCATTTATTACGAAATGTGGTAAGGTTTTAAAGTAGGTACCACATGTGTCCTAAAATATGGTATTTGTATACGTGTTTGACCACCCTTTATTAAGAAATGCGGTAATATACAAAGAAAGTGCAAAATTTGTCTTAAAATGTGTATGTTATAATAGTTTTTAATGTATTTATATGAAATGTGGTAAATTTACAAAGTAGAAACCACATTTATCCTAAAATATAGATTTGTATAAATGATTTACCCGCATTTATTAAGAAATACGGGAAAATTACAAAAAAGTGCAACATTTGTCTTAAAATGGATGTTTTATAATTATTTTTTCATGCATTTATTATGAATAATGGTAAAGTTGTAAAGTAGGTACCACGTTTATCCTAAGATATGGTATTTACATATATGAGTTACCAGCATTTATTAAGAAATGTGGTAAAATTACAAAGAAGGTGCAACATTTGTCTTAAATGGAGGAGTTATAATTGTTTTTCATGCATTTTATTATGAAACGTGGTAAAGTTGCAAAGCAGGTACCACATTTATCCTAAAATATGATATTTGTATACATGTTTTACCCCACATTTATTAGAAATGCGATAAAATTACAAAGAAGGTGCAACATATGTCTCAAAATGGATGTGTTATAATTGATTTTCATGCATTCATATGAAATATGGTAAAGTTACAAAGTAGATACCACATTTATCCTAAAATAGGGTATTTGTATCATGTTTTTCCTGCATTTTTTAAGAAATGCGGTAAAATTATAAAGAAGGTGCAACATTAGTCTTAAAATGGATGTGTTATAATTGTTTTTCATGCATTTATTATGAAATGTGTTAAAATGGTAAAGTAGGTACCACATTTATCCTAAAGTATTGTATTTGTATATATGTTTTACCCACATTTATTAAGAAATACGGTAAAATTACAAAGAAGGTGCAACATATGTTTTAAAATGGATGTGTTATAATTGATTTTATACGCTTTGATTATTTAATATGGTAAAGTTGTAAAGTAGGTACCACATTTATCCTAAAATATGGCATTTGTATATATGTTTACCCGCATGTATTAAGAAATGCGTTAAATTACAAAGAAAATGCAACATTTGTCTTAAAATGGATATGTTATAATTGGTTTTCATGCATTTATATGAAATGTGGTAAATTTACAAAGTAGAAACCACATTTATGATAAAATATAATATTTGTATACATGTTTTGTAAAATTACAAAGAAGGTGAAACATTTGTCTTAAAATGGATGTGTTATAATTGTTTTTCATGCATTTATTATGAAATGTGTAAAGTTGTAAAGTAGGTTCCACATTTATCCTAAAATATAGTATTTGTATACAGGTTTTACCCGTAGTTATTAAGAAATGCGGTAAAATTATAAAGAAGGTGCAACATTTGTCTTAAAATGGATGTGTTATAATTATTTTTCACACATTTGTATGAAATATGCTAAATTTACAAATTAGATACCACATTTATCCAAAAAATGGTATTTGTATACATGTTTTACCCGCATTTATTAAGAAATGCGATAAAATTACAAAGAAAGTGCAACATTTGTCTTAAAATGGATGTGTTATAATTGATTTTCAAGCATTCAAATGAAATATGGTAAAGTTACAAAGTAGATACCACATTTATCCTAAAATAGGGTATTTGTATACATGTTTTTTCCTGCATTTATTAAGAAATGCGGTAAAATTACAAATAAGGTGCAACGATCGTCTTAAAATGGATGTGTTATAATTTTTTTTCATGCATTTATTATGAAATGTGGTAAAATTGTAAAGTAGGTACCACATTTATCCTAAAGTATGGTATTTGTATACATGTTTTACCCGCATTTATTAAGAAATGCGGTAAAATTATAATGAAAATTCACCATTTGTCTTAAAATGGATGTGTTATAATTGTTTTTCATGCATTTATTACGAAATGTGGTAAGGTTTTAAAGTAGGTACCACATGTGTCCTAAAATATGGTATTTGTATACGTGTTTGACCACCCTTTATTAAGAAATGCGGTAAATATACAAAGAAAGTGCAAATTTGTCTTAAAATGTGTATGTTATAATAGTTTTTAATGTATTTATATGAAATGTGGTAAATTTACAAAGTAGAAACCACATTTATCCTAAAATATAAGATTTGTATAAATGATTTACCCGCATTTATTAAGAAATACGGAAAATTACAAAGAAAGTGCAACATTTGTCTTAAAATGGATGTTTTATAATTATTTTTCATGCATTTATTATGAATAATGGTAAAGTTGTAAAGTAGGTACCACGTTTATCCTAAGATATGGTATTTACATATATGAGTTACCAGCATTTATTAAGAAATGTGGTAAAATTACAAAGAAGGTGCAAATTTGTCTTAAAATGGAGGAGTTATAATTGTTTTTCATGCATTTTATTATGAAACGTGGTAAAGTTGCAAAGCAGGTACCACATTTATCCTAAAATATGATATTTGTATACATGTTTTACCCACATTTATTAAGAAATGCGATAAAATTACAAAGAAGGTGCAACATATGTCTCAAAATGGATGTGTTATAATTGATTTTCATGCATTCATATGAAATATGGTAAAGTTACAAAGTAGATACCACATTTATCCTAAAATAGGGTATTTGTATACATGTTTTTCCTGCATTTATTAAGAAATGCGGTAAAATTATAAAGAAGGTGCAACATTAGTCTTAAAATGGATGTGTTATAATTGTTTTTCATGCATTTATTATGAAATGTGTTAAAATGGTAAAGTAGGTACCACATTTATCCTAAAGTATTGTATTTGTATATATGTTTTACCCACATTTATTAAGAAATACGGTAAAATTACAAAGAAGGTGCAACATATGTTTTAAAATGGATGTGTTATAATTGATTTTATACGCTTTGATTATTAATATGGTAAAGTTGTAAAGTAGGTACCACATTTATCCTAAAATATGGCATTTGTATATATGTTTTACCCGCATGTATTAAGAAATGCGTTAAAATTACAAAGAAAATGCAACATTTGTCTTAAAATGGATATGTTATAATTGGTTTTCATGCATTTATATGAAATGTGGTAAATTTACAAAGTAGAAACCACATTTATGATAATATAATATTTGTATACATGTTTTGTAAAATTACAAAGAAGGTGAAACATTTGTCTTAAAATGGATGTGTTATAATTGTTTTTCATGCATTTATTATGAAATGTGGTAAAGTTGTAAAGTAGGTTCCACATTTATCCTAAAATATAGTATTTGTATACAGGTTTTACCCGTAGTTATTAAGAAATGCGGTAAAATTATAAAGAAGGTGCAACATTTGTCTTAAAATGGATGTGTTATAATTATTTTTCACACATTTGTATGAAATATGCTAAATTTACAAATTAGATACCACATTTATCCAAAAATATGGTATTTGTATACATGTTTTACCCGCATTTATTAAGAAATGCGATAAAATTACAAAGAAAGTGCAACATTTGTCTTAAAATGGATGTGTTATAATTGATTTTCAAGCATTCAAATGAAATATGGTAAAGTTACAAAGTAGATACCACATTTATCCTAAAATAGGGTATTTGTATACATGTTTTTCCTGCATTTATTAAGAAATGCGGTAAAATTACAAATAAGGTGCAACGATCGTCTTAAAATGGATGTGTTATAATTTTTTTTCATGCATTTATTATGAAATGTGGTAAAATTGTAAAGTAGGTACCACATTTATCCTAAAGTATGGTATTTGTATACATGTTTTACCCGCATTTATTAAGAAATGCGGTTTTTAAATTTTATAGTCAAACGGTTTTTTATAAAATGGTTTTTTTGGGTAAAATATCAAAATTATAATGAAAATTCACCATTTGTCTTAAAATGGATGTGTTATAATTGTTTTTCATGCATTTATTACGAAATGTGGTAAGGTTTTAAAGTAGGTACCACATGTGTCCTAAAATATGGTATTTGTATACGTGTTTGACCACCCTTTATTAAGAAATGCGGTAAATATACAAAGAAAGTGCAAAATTTGTCTTAAAATGTGTATGTTATAATAGTTTTTAATGTATTTATATGAAATGTGGTAAATTTACAAAGTAGAAACCACATTTATCCTAAAATATAAGATTTGTATAAATGATTTACCCGCATTTATTAAGAAATACGGAAAAATTACAAAGAAGTGCAACATTTGTCTTAAAATGGATTTTTATAATTATTTTTCATGCATTTATTATGAATAATGGTAAAGTTGTAAAGTAGGTACCACGTTTATCCTAAGATATGGTATTTACATATATGAGTTACCAGCATTTATTAAGAAATGTGGTAAAATTACAAAGAAGGTGCAACATTTGTCTTAAAATGGAGGAGTTTATAATTGTTTTTCATGCATTTTATTATGAAAGTGTGGAAAGTTGCAAAGCAGGTACCACATTTATCCTAAAATATGATATTTGTATACATGTTTTACCCCACATTTATTAAGAAATGCGATAAAATTACAAAGAAGGTGCAACATATGTCTCAAAATGGATGTGTTATAATTGATTTTCATGCATTCATATGAAATATGGTAAAGTTACAAAGTAGATACCACATTTATCCTAAAATAGGGTATTTGTATACATGTTTTTCCTGCATTTATTAAGAAATGCGGTAAAATTATAAAGAAGGTGCAACATTAGTCTTAAATGGATGTGTTATAATTGTTTTTCATGCATTTATTATGAAATGTGTTAAAATGGTAAAGTAGGTACCACATTTATCCTAAAGTATTGTATTTGTATACATGTTTTACCCACATTTATTAAGAAATGCGGTAAAATTACAATGAAAATTCACCATTTGTCTTAAAATGGATGTGTTATAATTGATTTTATACGCTTTAATTATTTAATATGGTAAAGTTGTAAAGTAGGTACCACATTTATCCAAAAATATGGCATTTGTATATATGTTTTACCCGCATGTATTAAGAAATGCGTTAAAATTACAAAGAAAATGCAACATTTGTCTTAAAATGGATATGTTATAATTGGTTTTCATGCATTTATATGAAATGTGGTAAATTTACAAAGTAGAAACCACATTTATCCTAAAATATAAGATTTGTATAAATGATTTACCCGCATTTATTAAGAAATAGGGAAAAATTACAAAGAAAGTGCAACATTTGTCTTAAAATGGATGTTTTATAATTATTTTTCATGCATTTATTATGAATAATGGTAAAGTTGTAAAGTAGGTACCACGTTTATCCTAAGATATGGTATTTACATATATGAGTTACCAGCATTTATTAAGAAATGTGGTAAAATTACAAAGAAGGTGCAACGTTTGTCTTAAAATGGAGGAGTTATAATTGTTTTTCATGCATTTTATTATGAAACGTGGTAAAGTTGCAAAGCAGGTACCACATTTATCCTAAAATATGATATTTGTATACATGTTTTACCCACATTTATTAAGAAATGCGATAAAATTACAAAGAAGGTGCAACATATGTCTCAAAATGGATGTGTTATAATTGATTTTCATGCATTCATATGAAATATGGTAAAGTTACAAAGTAGATACCACATTTATCCTAAAATAGGGTATTTGTATACATGTTTTTCCTGCATTTATTAAGAAATGCGGTAAAATTATAAAGAAGGTGCAACATTAGTCTTAAAATGGATGTGTTATAATTGTTTTTCATGCATTTATTATGAAATGTGGTAAAGTTGTAAAGTAGGTTCCACATTTATCCTAAAATATAGTATTTGTATACAGGTTTTACCCGTAGTTATTAAGAAATGCGGTAAAATTATAAAGAAGGTGCAACATTTGTCTTAAAATGGATGTGTTATAATTATTTTTCACACATTTGTATGAAATATGCTAAATTTACAAATTAGATACCACATTTATCCAAAAATATGGTATTTGTATACATGTTTTACCCACATTTATTAAGAAATGCGATAAAATTACAAAGAAAGTGCAACATTTGTCTTAAAATGGATGTGTTATAATTGATTTTCAAGCATTCAAATGAAATATGGTAAAGTTACAAAGTAGATACCACATTTATCCTAAAATAGGGTATTTGTATACATGTTTTTCCTGCATTTATTAAGAAATGCGGTAAAATTACAAATAAGGTGCAACGATCGTCTTAAAATGGATGTGTTATAATTTTTTTTCATGCATTTATTATGAAATGTGGTAAAATTGTAAAGTAGGTACCACATTTATCCTAAAGTATGGTATTTGTATACATGTTTTACCCGCATTTATTAAGAAATGCGGTAAAATTATAATGAAAATTCACCATTTGTCTTAAAATGGATGTGTTATAATTGTTTTTCATGCATTTATTACGAAATGTGGTAAGGTTTTAAGTAGGTACCACATGTGTCCTAAAATATGGTATTTGTATACGTGTTTGACCACCCTTTATTAAGAAATGCGGTAAATATACAAAGAAAGTGCAAAATTTGTCTTAAAATGTGTATGTTATAATAGTTTTTAATGTATTTATATGAAATGTGGTAAATTTACAAAGTAGAAACCACATTTATCCTAAAATATAAGATTTGTATAATGATTTACCCGCATTTATTAAGAAATACGGAAAAATTACAAAGAAAGTGCAACATTTGTCTTAAAATGGATGTTTTATAATTATTTTTCATGCATTTATTATGAATAATGGTAAAGTTGTAAAGTAGGTACCACGTTTATCCTAAGATATGGTATTTACATATATGAGTTACCAGCATTTATTAAGAAATGTGGTAAAATTACAAAGAAGGTGCAACATTTGTCTTAAAATGGAGGAGTTATAATTGTTTTTCATGCATTTTATTATGAAACGTGGTAAAGTTGCAAAGCAGGTACCACATTTATCCTAAAATATGATATTTGTATACATGTTTTACCCACATTTATTAAGAAATGCGATAAAATTACAAAGAAGGTGCAACATATGTCTCAAAATGGATGTGTTATAATTGATTTTCATGCATTCATATGAAATATGGTAAAGTTACAAAGTAGATACCACATTTATCCTAAAATAGGGTATTTGTATACATGTTTTTCCTGCATTTATTAAGAAATGCGGTAAAATTATAAAGAAGGTGCAACATTAGTCTTAAAATGGATGTGTTATAATTGTTTTTCATGCATTTATTATGAAATGTGTTAAAATGGTAAAGTAGGTACCACATTTATCCTAAAGTATTGTATTTGTATATATGTTTTACCCACATTTATTAAGAAATACGGTAAAATTACAAAGAAGGTGCAACATATGTTTTAAAATGGATGTGTTATAATTGATTTTATACGCTTTGATTATTTAATATGGTAAAGTTGTAAAGTAGGTACCACATTTATCCTAAAATATGGCATTTGTATATATGTTTTACCCGCATGTATTAAGAAATGCGTTAAAATTACAAAGAAAATGCAACATTTGTCTTAAAATGGATATGTTATAATTGGTTTTCATGCATTTATATGAAATGTGGTAAATTTACAAAGTAGAAACCACATTTATGATAAAATATAATATTTGTATACATGTTTTGTAAAATTACAAAGAAGGTGAAACATTTGTCTTAAAATGGATGTGTTATAATTGTTTTTCATGCATTTATTATGAAATGTGGTAAAGTTGTAAAGTAGGTTCCCATTTATCCTAAAATATAGTATTTGTATACAGGTTTTACCCGTAGTTATTAAGAAATGCGGTAAAATTATAAAGAAGGTGCAACATTTGTCTTAAAATGGATGTGTTATAATTATTTTTCACACATTTGTATGAAATATGCTAAATTTACAAATTAGATACCACATTTATCCAAAAATATGGTATTTGTATACATGTTTTACCCGCATTTATTAAGAAATGCGATAAAATTACAAAGAAAGTGCAACATTTGTCTTAAAATGGATGTGTTATAATTGATTTTCAAGCATTCAAATGAAATATGGTAAAGTTACAAAGTAGATACCACATTTATCCTAAAATAGGGTATTTGTATACATGTTTTTCCTGCATTTATTAAGAAATGCGGTAAAATTACAAATAAGGTGCAACGATCGTCTTAAAATGGATGTGTTATAATTTTTTTTCATGCATTTATTATGAAATGTGGTAAAATTGTAAAGTAGGTACCACATTTATCCTAAAGTATGGTATTTGTATACATGTTTTACCCGCATTTATTAAGAAATGCGGTAAAATTATAATGAAAATTCACCATTTGTCTTAAAATGGATGTGTTATAATTGTTTTTCATGCATTTATTACGAAATGTGGTAAGGTTTTAAAGTAGGTACCACATGTGTCCTAAAATATGGTATTTGTATACGTGTTTGACCACCCTTTATTAAGAAATGCGGTAAATATACAAAGAAAGTGCAAAATTTGTCTTAAAATGGTTATGTTATAATAGTTTTTAATGTATTTATATGAAATGTGGTAAATTTACAAAGTAGAAACCACATTTATCCTAAAATATAAGATTTGTATAAATGATTTACCCGCATTTATTAAGAAATACGGAAAAATTACAAAGAAAGTGCAACATTTGTCTTAAAATGGATGTTTTATAATTATTTTTTCATGCATTTATTATGAATAATGGTAAAGTTGTAAAGTAGGTACCACGTTTATCCTAAGATATGGTATTTACATATATGAGTTACCAGCATTTATTAAGAAATGTAGTAAAATTACAAAGAAGGTGCAACATTTGTCTTAAATGGAGGAGTTATAATTGTTTTTCATGCATTTTATTATGAAATGTGGTAAAGTTGCAAAGCAGGTACCACATTTATCCTAAAATATGATATTTGTATACATGTTTTACCCACATTTATTAAGAAATGCGATAAAATTACAAAGAAGGTGCAACATATGTCTCAAAATGGATGTGTTATAATTGATTTTCATGCATTCATATGAAATATGGTAAAGTTACAAAGTAGATACCACATTTATCCTAAAATAGGGTATTTGTATACATGTTTTTCCTGCATTTATTAAGAAATGCGGTAAAATTATAAAGAAGGTGCAACATTAGTCTTAAAATGGATGTGTTATAATTGTTTTTCATGCATTTATTATGAAATGTGTTAAAATGGTAAAGTAGGTACCACATTTATCCTAAAGTATTGTATTTGTATATATGTTTTACCCACATTTATTAAGAAATACGGTAAATTACAAAGAAGGTGCAACATATGTTTTAAAATGGATGTGTTATAATTGATTTTATACGCTTTGATTATTTAATATGGTAAAGTTGTAAAGTAGGTACCACATTTATCCTAAAATATGGCATTTGTATATATGTTTTACCCGCATGTATTAAGAAATGCGTTAAAATTACAAAGAAAATGCAACATTTGTCTTAAAATGGATATGTTATAATTGGTTTTCATGCATTTATATGAAATGTGGTAAATTTACAAAGTAGAAACCACATTTATGATAAAATATAATATTTGTATACATGTTTTGTAAAATTACAAAAAGGTGAAACATTTGTCTTAAAATGGATGTGTTATAATTGTTTTTCATGCATTTATTATGAAATGTGGTAAAGTTGTAAAGTAGGTTCCACATTTATCCTAAATATAGTATTTGTATACAGGTTTTACCCGTAGTTATTAAGAAATGCGGTAAAATTATAAAGAAGGTGCAACATTTGTCTTAAAATGGATGTGTTATAATTATTTTTCACACATTTGTATGAAATATGCTAAATTTACAAATTAGATACCACATTTATCCAAAAATATGGTATTTGTATACATGTTTTACCCGCATTTATTAAGAAATGCGATAAAATTACAAAGAAAGTGCAACATTTGTCTTAAAATGGATGTGTTATAATTGATTTTCAAGCATTCAAATGAAATATGGTAAAGTTACAAAGTAGATACCACATTTATCCTAAAATAGGGTATTTGTATACATGTTTTTCCTGCATTTATTAAGAAATGCGGTAAAATTACAAATAAGGTGCAACGATCGTCTTAAAATGGATGTGTTATAATTTTTTTTCATGCATTTATTATGAAATGTGGTAAAATTGTAAAGTAGGTACCACATTTATCCTAAAGTATGGTATTTGTATACATGTTTTACCCGCATTTATTAAGAAATGCGGTAAAATTATAATGAAAATTCACCATTTGTCTTAAAATGGATGTGTTATAATTGTTTTTCATGCATTTATTACGAAATGTGGTAAGGTTTTAAAGTAGGTACCACATGTGTCCTAAAATATGGTATTTGTATACGTGTTTGACCACCCTTTATTAAGAAATGCGGTAAATATACAAAGAAAGTGCAAAATTTGTCTTAAAATGGTTATGTTATAATAGTTTTTAATGTATTTATATGAAATGTGGTAAATTTACAAAGTAGAAACCACATTTATCCTAAAATATAAGATTTGTATAAATGATTTACCCGCATTTATTAAGAAATACGGAAAAATTACAAAGAAAGTGCAACATTTGTCTTAAAATGGATGTTTTATAATTATTTTTCATGCATTTATTATGAATAATGGTAAAGTTGTAAAGTAGGTACCACGTTTATCCTAAGATATGGTATTTACATATATGAGTTACCAGCATTTATTAAGAAATGTGAAAATTACAAAGAAGGTGCAACATTTGTCTTAAATGGAGGAGTTATAATTGTTTTTCATGCATTTTATTATGAAACGTGGTAAAGTTGCAAAGCAGGTACCACATTTATCCTAAAATATGATATTTGTATACATGTTTTACCCACATTTATTAAGAAATGCGATAAAATTACAAAGAAGGTGCAACATATGTCTCAAAATGGATGTGTTATAATTGATTTTCATGCATTCATATGAAATATGGTAAAGTTACAAAGTAGATACCACATTTATCCTAAAATAGGGTATTTGTATACATGTTTTTCCTGCATTTATTAAGAAATGCGGTAAAATTATAAAGAAGGTGCAACATTAGTCTTAAAATGGATGTGTTATAATTGTTTTTCATGCATTTATTATGAAATGTGTTAAAATGGTAAAGTAGGTACCACACTTATCCTAAAGTATTGTATTTGTATATATGTTTTACCCACATTTATTAAGAAATACGGTAAAATTACAAAGAAGGTGCAACATATGTTTTAAAATGGATGTGTTATAATTGATTTTATACGCTTTGATTATTTAATATGGTAAAGTTGTAAAGTAGGTACCACATTTATCCTAAAATATGGCATTTGTATATATGTTTTACCCGCATGTATTAAGAAATGCGTTAAATTACAAAGAAAATGCAACATTTGTCTTAAAATGGATATGTTATAATTGGTTTTCATGCATTTATATGAAATGTGGTAAATTTACAAAGTAGAAACCACATTTATGATAAAATAAATTTGTATACATGTTTTGTAAAATTACAAAGAAGGTGAAACATTTGTCTTAAAATGGATGTGTTATAATTGTTTTTCATGCATTTATTATGAAATGTGGTAAAGTTGTAAAGTAGGTTCCACATTTATCCTAAAATATAGTATTTGTATACAGGTTTTACCCGTAGTTATTAAGAAATGCGGTAAAATTATAAAGAAGGTGCAACATTTGTCTTAAAATGGATGTGTTATAATTATTTTTCACACATTTGTATGAAATATGCTAAATTTACAAATTAGATACCACATTTATCCAAAAATATGGTATTTGTATACATGTTTTACCCGCATTTATTAAGAAATGCGATAAAATTACAAAGAAAGTGCAACATTTGTCTTAAAATGGATGTGTTATAATTGATTTTCAAGCATTCAAATGAAATATGGTAAAGTTACAAAGTAGATACCACATTTATCCTAAAATAGGGTATTTGTATACATGTTTTTCCTGCATTTATTAAGAAATGCGGTAAAATTACAAATAAGGTGCAACGATCGTCTTAAAATGGATGTGTTATAATTTTTTTTTTCATGCATTTATTATGAAATGTGGTAAAATTGTAAAGTAGGTACCACATTTATCCTAAAGTATGGTATTTGTATACATGTTTTACCCGCATTTATTAAGAAATGCGGTAAAATTATAATGAAAATTCACCATTTGTCTTAAAATGGATGTGTTATAATTGTTTTTCATGCATTTATTACGAAATGTGGTAAGGTTTTAAAGTAGGTACCACATGTGTCCTAAAATATGGTATTTGTATACGTGTTTGACCACCCTTTATTAAGAAATGCGGTAATATACAAAGAAGTGCAAAATTTGTCTTAAAATGTGTTATATAATAGTTTTTAATGTATTTATATGAAATGTGGTAAATTTACAAAGTAGAAACCACATTTATCCTAAAATATAAGATTTGTATAAATGATTTACCCGCATTTATTAAGAAATACGGAAAAATTACAAAGAAAGTGCAACATTTGTCTTAAAATGGATGTTTTATAATTATTTTTCATGCATTTATTATGAATAATGGTAAAGTTGTAAAGTAGGTACCACGTTTATCCTAAGATATGGTATTTACATATATGAGTTACCAGCATTTATTAAGAAATGTGGTAAAATTACAAAGAAGGTGCAACATTTGTCTTAAAATGAGGAGTTATAATTGTTTTTCATGCATTTTATTATGAAACGTGGTAAAGTTGCAAAGCAGGTACCACATTTATCCTAAAATATGATATTTGTATACATGTTTTACCCACATTTATTAAGAAATGCGATAAAATTACAAAGAAGGTGCAACATATGTCTCAAAATGGATGTGTTATAATTGATTTTCATGCATTCATATGAAATATGGTAAAGTTACAAAGTAGATACCACATTTATCCTAAAATAGGGTATTTGTATACATGTTTTCCTGCATTTATTAAGAAATGCGGTAAAATTATAAAGAAGGTGCAACATTAGTCTTAAAATGGATGTGTTATAATTGTTTTTCATGCATTTATTATGAAATGTGTTAAAATGGTAAAGTAGGTACCACATTTATCCTAAAGTATTGTATTTGTATATATGTTTTACCCACATTTATTAAGAAATACGGTAAAATTACAAAGAAGGTGCAACATATGTTTTAAAATGGATGTGTTATAATTGATTTTATACGCTTTGATTATTTAATATGGTAAAGTTGTAAAGTAGGTACCACATTTATCCTAAAATATGGCATTTGTATATATGTTTTACCCGCATGTATTAAGAAATGCGTTAAAATTACAAAGAAAATGCAACATTTGTCTTAAAATGGATATGTTATAATTGGTTTTCATGCATTTATATGAAATGTGGTAAATTTACAAAGTAGAAACCACATTTATGATAAAATATAATATTTGTATACATGTTTTGTAAAATTACAAAGAAGGTGAAACATTTGTCTTAAAATGGATGTGTTATAATTGTTTTTCATGCATTTATTATGAATGTGGTAAAGTTGTAAAGTAGGTTCCACATTTATCCTAAAATATAGTATTTGTATACAGGTTTTACCCGTAGTTATTAAGAAATGCGGTAAAATTATAAAGAAGGTGCAACATTTGTCTTAAAATGGATGTGTTATAATTATTTTTCACACATTTGTATGAAATATGCTAAATTTACAAATTAGATACCACATTTATCCAAAAATATGGTATTTGTATACATGTTTTACCCGCATTTATTAAGAAATGCGATAAAATTACAAAGAAAGTGCAACATTTGTCTTAAAATGGATGTGTTATAATTGATTTTCAAGCATTCAAATGAAATATGGTAAAGTTACAAAGTAGATACCACATTTATCCTAAATAGGGTATTTGTATACATGTTTTTCCTGCATTTATTAAGAAATGCGGTAAAATTACAAATAAGGTGCAACGATCGTCTTAAAATGGATGTGTTATAATTTTTTTTTCATGCATTTATTATGAAATGTGGTAAAATTGTAAAGTAGGTACCACATTTATCCTAAAGTATGGTATTTGTATACATGTTTTACCCGCATTTATTAAGAAATGCGGTAAAATTATAATGAAAATTCACCATTTGTCTTAAAATGGATGTGTTATAATTGTTTTTCATGCATTTATTACGAAATGTGTAAGGTTTTAAAGTAGGTACCACATGTGTCCTAAAATATGGTATTTGTATACGTGTTTGACCACCCTTTATTAAGAAATGCGGTAAATATACAAAGAAAGTGCAAAATTTGTCTTAAAATGTGTATGTTATAATAGTTTTTAATGTATTTATATGAAATGTGGTAAATTTACAAAGTAGAAACCACATTTATCCTAAAATATAGATTTGTATAAATGATTTACCCGCATTTATTAAGAAATACGGAAAAATTACAAAGAAAGTGCAACATTTGTCTTAAAATGGATGTTTTATAATTATTTTTCATGCATTTATTATGAATAATGGTAAAGTTGTAAAGTAGGTACCACGTTTATCCTAAGATATGGTATTTACATATATGAGTTACCAGCATTTATTAAGAAATGTAGTAAAATTAAAAAGAAGGTGCAACATTTGTCTTAAATGGAGGAGTTATAATTGTTTTTCATGCATTTTATTATGAAATGTGGTAAAGTTGCAAAGCAGGTACCACATTTATCCTAAAATATGATATTTGTATACATGTTTTACCCACATTTATTAAGAAATGCGATAAAATTACAAAGAAGGTGCAACATATGTCTCAAAATGGATGTGTTATAATTGATTTTCATGCATTCATATGAAATATGGTAAAGTTACAAAGTAGATACCACTATTATCCTAAAATAGGGTATTTGTATACATGTTTTTCCTGCATTTATTAAGAAATGCGGTAAAATTATAAAGAAGGTGCAACATTAGTCTTAAAATGGATGTGTTATAATTGTTTTTCATGCATTTATTATGAAATGTGTTAAAATGGTAAAGTAGGTACCACATTTATCCTAAAGTATTGTATTTGTATATATGTTTTACCCACATTTATTAAGAAATACGGTAAAATTACAAAGAAGGTGCAACATATGTTTTAAAATGGATGTGTTATAATTGATTTTATACGCTTTGATTATTTAATATGGTAAAGTTGTAAAGTAGGTACCACATTTATCCTAAAATATGGCATTTGTATATATGTTTTACCCGCATGTATTAAGAAATGCGTTAAAATTACAAAGAAAATGCAACATTTGTCTTAAAATGGATATGTTATAATTGGTTTTCATGCATTTATATGAAATGTGGTAAATTTACAAAGTAGAAACCACATTTATGATAAAATATAATATTTGTATACATGTTTTGTAAAATTACAAAGAAGGTGAAACATTTGTCTTAAAATGGATGTGTTATAATTGTTTTTCATGCATTTATTATGAAATGTGGTAAAGTTGTAAAGTAGGTTCCACATTTATCCAAAATATAGTATTTGTATACAGGTTTTACCCGTAGTTATTAAGAAATGCGGTAAAATTATAAAGAAGGTGCAACATTTGTCTTAAAATGGATGTGTTATAATTATTTTTCACACATTTGTATGAAATATGCTAAATTTACAAATTAGATACCACATTTATCCAAAATATGGTATTTGTATACATGTTTTACCCGCATTTATTAAGAAATGCGATAAAATTACAAAGAAAGTGCAACATTTGTCTTAAAATGGATGTGTTATAATTGATTTTCAAGCATTCAAATGAAATATGGTAAAGTTACAAAGTAGATACCACATTTATCCTAAAATAGGGTATTTGTATACATGTTTTTCCTGCATTTATTAAGAAATGCGGTAAAATTACAAATAAGGTGCAACGATCGTCTTAAAATGGATGTGTTATAATTTTTTTTCATGCATTTATTATGAAATGTGGTAAAATTGTAAAGTAGGTACCACATTTATCCTAAAGTATGGTATTTGTATACATGTTTTACCCGCATTTATTAAGAAATGCGGTAAAATTATAATGAAAATTCACCATTTGTCTTAAAATGGATGTGTTATAATTGTTTTTCATGCATTTATTACGAAATGTGGTAAGGTTTTAAAGTAGGTACCACATGTGTCCTAAAATATGGTATTTGTATACGTGTTTGACCTCCCTTTATTAAGAAATGCGGTAAATATACAAAGAAAGTGCAAAATTTGTCTTAAAATGTGTATGTTATAATAGTTTTTAATGTATTTATATGAAATATGGTAAATTTACAAAGTAGAAACCACATTTATCCTAAAATATAAGATTTGTATAAATGATTTACCCGCATTTATTAAGAAATACGGAAAAATTACAAAGAAAGTGCAACATTTGTCTTAAAATGGATGTTTTATAATTATTTTTCATGCAATTATTATGAATAATGGTAAAGTTGTAAAGTAGGTACCACGTTTATGCTAAGATATGGTATTTACATATATGAGTTACCAGCATTTATTAAGAAATGTGGTAAAATTACAAAGAAGGTGCAACATTTGTCTTAAAATGGAGGAGTTATAATTGTTTTTCATGCATTTTATTATGAAACGTGGTAAAGTTGCAAAGCAGGTACCACGTTTATCCTAAAATATGATATTTGTATACATGTTTTACCCACATTTATTAAGAAATGCGATAAAATTACAAAGAAGGTGCAACATATGTCTCAAAATGGATGTGTTATAATTGATTTTCATGCATTCATATGAAATATGGTAAAGTTACAAAGTAGATACCACATTTATCCTAAAATAGGGTATTTGTATACATGTTTTTCCTGCATTTATTAAGAAATGCGGTAAAATTATAAAGAAGGTGCAACATTAGTCTTAAAATGGATGTGTTATAATTGTTTTTCATGCATTTATTATGAAATGTGTTAAAATGGTAAAGTAGGTACCACATTTATCCTAAAGTATTGTATTTGTATATATGTTTTACCCACATTTATTAAGAAATACGGTAAAATTACAAAGAAGGTGCAACATATGTTTTAAAATGGATGTGTTATAATTGATTTTATACGCTTTGATTATTTAATATGGTAAAGTTGTAAAGTGGGTACCACATTTATCCTAAAATATGGCATTTGTATATATGTTTTACCCGCATGTATTAAGAAATGCGTTAAAATTACAAAGAAAATGCAACATTTGTCTTAAAATGGATATGTTATAATTGGTTTTCATGCATTTATATGAAATGTGGTAAATTTACAAAGTAGAAACCACATTTATGATAAAATATAATATTTGTATACATGTTTTGTAAAATTACAAAGAAGGTGAAACATTTGTCTTAAAATGGATTTGTTATAATTGTTTTTCATGCATTTATTATGAAATGTGGTAAAGTTGTAAAGTAGGTTCCACATTTATCCTAAAATATAGTATTTGTATACAGGTTTTACCCGTAGTTATTAAGAAATGCGGTAAAATTATAAAGAAGGTGCAACATTTGTCTTAAAATGGATGTGTTATAATTATTTTTCACACATTTGTATGAAATATGCTAAATTTACAAATTAGATACCACATTTATCCAAAAATATGGTATTTGTATACATCTTTTACCCGCATTAATTAAGAAATGCGATAAAATTACAAAGAAAGTGCAACATTTGTCTTAAAATGGATGTGTTATAATTGATTTTCAAGCATTCAAATGAAATATGGTAAAGTTACAAAGTAGATACCACATTTATCCTAAAATAGGGTATTTGTATACATGTTTTTCCTGCATTTATTAAGAAATGCGGTAAAATTACAAATAAGGTGCAACGATCGTCTTAAAATGGATGTGTTATAATTTTTTTTCATGCATTTATTATGAAATGTGGTAAAATTGTAAAGTAGGTACCACATTTATCCTAAAGTATGGTATTTGTATACATGTTTTACCCGCATTTATTAAGAAATGCGGTAAAATTATAATGAAAATTCACCATTTGTCTTAAAATGGATGTGTTATAATTGTTTTTCATGCATTTATTACGAAATGTGGTAAGGTTTAAAAGTAGGTACCACATGTCTCCTAAAATATGGTATTTGTATACGTGTTTGACCTCCCTTTATTAAGAAATGCGGTAAATATACAAAGAAAGTGCAAAATTTGTCTTAAAATGTGTATGTTATAATAGTTTTTAATGTATTTATATGAAATATGGTAAATTTACAAAGTAGAAACCACATTTATCCTAAAATATAAGATTTGTATAAATGATTTACCCGCATTTATTAAGAAATACGGAAAAATTACAAAGAAAGTGCAACATTTGTCTTAAAATGGATGTTTTATAATTATTTTTCATGCAATTATTATGAATAATGGTAAAGTTGTAAAGTAGGTACCACGTTTATGCTAAGATATGGTATTTACATATATGAGTTACCAGCATTTATTAAGAAATGTGGTAAAATTACAAAGAAGGTGCAACATTTGTCTTAAAATGGAGGAGTTATAATTGTTTTTCATGCATTTTATTATGAAACGTGGTAAAGTTGCAAAGCAGGTACCACGTTTATCCTAAAATATGATATTTGTATACATGTTTTACCCACATTTATTAAGAAATGCGATAAAATTACAAAGAAGGTGCAACATATGTCTCAAAATGGATGTGTTATAATTGATTTTCATGCATTCATATGAAATATGGTAAAGTTACAAAGTAGATACCACATTTATCCTAAAATAGGGTATTTGTATACATGTTTTTCCTGCATTTATTAAGAAATGCGGTAAAATTATAAAGAAGGTGCAACATTAGTCTTAAAATGGATGTGTTATAATTGTTTTTCATGCATTTATTATGAAATGTGTTAAAATGGTAAAGTAGGTACCACATTTATCCTAAAGTATTGTATTTGTATATATGTTTTACCCACATTTATTAAGAAATACGGTAAAATTACAAAGAAGGTGCAACATATGTTTTAAAATGGATGTGTTATAATTGATTTTATACGCTTTGATTATTTAATATGGTAAAGTTGTAAAGTAGGTACCACATTTATCCTAAAATATGGCATTTGTATATATGTTTTACCCGCATGTATTAAGAAATGCGTTAAAATTACAAAGAAAATGCAACATTTGTCTTAAAATGGATATGTTATAATTGGTTTTCATGCATTTATATGAAATGTGGTAAATTTACAAAGTAGAAACCACATTTATGATAAAATATAATATTTGTATACATGTTTTGTAAAATAACAAAGAAGGTGAAACATTTGTCTTAAAATGGATGTGTTATAATTGTTTTTCATGCATTTATTATGAAATGTGGTAAAGTTGTAAAGTAGGTTCCACATTTATCCTAAAATATAGTATTTGTATACAGGTTTTACCCGTAGTTATTAAGAAATGCGGTAAAATTATAAAGAAGGTGCAACATTTGTCTTAAAATGGATGTGTTATAATTATTTTTCACACATTTGTATGAAATATGCTAAATTTACAAATTAGATACCACATTTATCCAAAAAATGGTATTTGTATACATGTTTTACCCGCATTTATTAAGAAATGCGATAAAATTACAAAGAAAGTGCAACATTTGTCTTAAAATGGATGTGTTATAATTGATTTTCAAGCATTCAAATGAAATATGGTAAAGTTACAAAGTAGATACCACATTTATCCTAAAATAGGGTATTTGTATACATGTTTTTCCTGCATTTATTAAGAAATGCGGTAAAATTACAAATAAGGTGCAACGATCGTCTTAAAATGGATGTGTTATAATTTTTTTCATGCATTTATTATGAAATGTGGTAAAATTGTAAAGTAGGTACCACATTTATCCTAAAGTATGGTATTTGTATACATGTTTTACCCGCATTTATTAAGAAATGTGGTAAAATGATAATGAAAATTCACCATTTGTCTTAAAATGGATGTGTTATAATTGTTTTTCATGCATTTATTACGAAATGTGGTAAGGTTTTAAAGTAGGTACCACATGTGTCCTAAAATATGGTATTTGTATACGTGTTTGACCACCCTTTATTAAGAAATGCGGTAAATATACAAAGAAAGTGCAAAATTTGTCTTAAAATGTGTATGTTATAATAGATTTTAATGTATTTATATGAAATGTGGTAAATTTACAAAGTAGAAACCACATTTATCCTAAAATATAAGATTTGTATAAATGATTTACCCGCATTTATTAAGAAATACGGAAAAATTACAAAGAAAGTGCAACATTTGTCTTAAAATGGATGTTTTATAATTATTTTTCATGCAATTATTATGAATAATGGTAAAGTTGTAAAGTAGGTACCACGTTTATTCTAAGATATGGTATTTACATATATGAGTTACCAGCATTTATTAAGAAATGTGGTAAAATTACAAAGAAGGTGCAACATTTGTCTTAAAATGGAGGAGTTATAATTGTTTTTCATGCATTTTATTATGAAACGTGGTAAAGTTGCAAAGCAGGTACCACATTTATCCTAAAATATGATATTTGTATACATGTTTTACCCACATTTATTAAGAAATGCGATAAAATTACAAAGAAGGTGCAACATATGTCTCAAAATGGATGTGTTATAATTGATTTTCATGCATTCATATGAAATATGGTAAAGTTACAAAGTAGATACCACATTTATCCTAAAATAGGGTATTTGTATACATGTTTTTCCTGCATTTATTAAGAAATGCGGTAAAATTATAAAGAAGGTGCAACATTAGTCTTAAAATGGATGTGTTATAATTGTTTTTCATGCATTTATTATGAAATGTGTTAAAATGGTAAAGTAGGTACCACACTTATCCTAAAGTATTGTATTTGTATATATGTTTTACCCACATTTATTAAGAAATACGGTAAAATTACAAAGAAGGTGCAACATATGTTTTAAAATGGATGTGTTATAATTGATTTTATACGCTTTGATTATTTAATATGGTAAAGTTGTAAAGTAGGTACCACATTTATCCTAAAATATGGCATTTGTATATATGTTTTACCCGCATGTATTAAGAAATGCGTTAAAATTACAAAGAAAATGCAACATTTGTCTTAAAATGGATACGTTATAATTGGTTTTCATGCATTTATATGAAATGTGGTAAATTTACAAAGTAGAAACCACATTTATGATAAAATATAATATTTGTATACATGTTTTGTAAAATTACAAAGAAGGTGAAACATTTGTCTTAAAATGGATTTGTTATAATTGTTTTTCAAGCATTTATTATGAAATGTGGTAAAGTTGTAAAGTAGGTTCCACATTTATCCTAAAATATAGTATTTGTATACAGGTTTTACCCGTAGTTATTAAGAAATGCGGTAAAATTATAAAGAAGGTGCAACATTTGTCTTAAAATGGATGTGTTATAATTATTTTTCACACATTTGTATGAAATATGCTAAATTTACAAATTAGATACCACATTTATCCAAAAAATGGTATTTGTATACATGTTTTACCCGCATTTATTAAGAAATGCGATAAAATTACAAAGAAAGTGCAACATTTGTCTTAAAATGGATGTGTTATAATTGATTTTCAAGCATTCAAATGAAATATGGTAAAGTTACAAAGTAGATACCACATTTATCCTAAAATAGGGTATTTGTATACATGTTTTTCCTGCATTTATTAAGAAATGCGGTAAAATTACAAATAAGGTGCAACGATCGTCTTAAAATGGATGTGTTATAATTTTTTTTCATGCATTTATTATGAAATGTGGTAAAATTGTAAAGTAGGTACCACATTTATCCTAAAGTATGGTATTTGTATACATGTTTTACCCGCATTTATTAAGAAATGCGGTAAAATGATAATGAAAATTCACCATTTGTCTTAAAATGGATGTGTTATAATTGTTTTTCATGCATTTATTACGAAATGTGGTAAGGTTTTAAAGTAGGTACCACATGTGTCCTAAAATATGGTATTTGTATACGTGTTTGACCACCCTTTATTAAGAAATGCGGTAAATATACAAAGAAAGTGCAAAATTTGTCTTAAAATGTGTATGTTATAATATTTTTAATGTATTTATATGAAATGTGGTAAATTTACAAAGTAGAAACCACATTTATCCTAAAATATAAGATTTGTATAAATGATTTACCCGCATTTATTAAGAAATACGGAAAAATTACAAAGAAAGTGCAACATTTGTCTTAAAATGGATGTTTTATAATTATTTTTCATGCATTTTTTATGAATAATGGTAAAGTTGTAAAGTAGGTACCACGTTTATCCTAAGATATGGTATTTACATATATGAGTTACCAGCATTTATTAAGAAATATGGTAAAATTACAAAGAAGGTGCAACGTTTGTCTTAAAATGGAGGAGTTATAACTGTTTTTCATGCATTTTATTATGAAACGTGGTAAAGTTGCAAAGCAGGTACCACATTTATCCTAAAATATGATATTTGTATACATGTTTTACCCACATTTATTAAGAAATGCGATAAAATTACAAAGAAGGTGCAACATATGTCTCAAAATGGATGTGTTATAATTGATTTTCATGCATTCATATGAAATATGGTAAAGTTACAAAGTAGATACCACATTTATTCTAAAATAGGGTATTTGTATACATGTTTTTCCTGCATTTATTAAGAAATGCGGTAAAATTATAAAGAAGGTGCAACATTAGTCTTAAAATGGATGTGTTATAATTGTTTTTCATGCATTTATTATGAAATGTGTTAAAATGGTAAAGTAGGTACCACATTTATCCTAAAGTATTGTATTTGTATATATGTTTTACCCACATTTATTAAGAAATACGGTAAAATTACAAAGAAGGTGCAACATATGTTTTAAAATGGATGTGTTATAATTGATTTTATACGCTTTGATTATTTAATATGGTAAAGTTGTAAAGTAGGTACCACATTTATCCTAAAATATGGCATTTGTATATATGTTTTACCCGCATGTATTAAGAAATGCGTTAAAATTACAAAGAAAATGCAACATTTGTCTTAAAATGGATATGTTATAATTGGTTTTCATGCATTTATATGAAATGTGGTAAATTTACAAAGTAGAAACCACATTTATGATAAAATATAATATTTGTATACATGTTTTGTAAAATTACAAAGAAGGTGAAACATTTGTCTTAAAATGGATGTGTTATAATTGTTTTTCATGCATTTATTATGAAATGTGGTAAAGTTGTAAAGTAGGTTCCACATTTATCCTAAAATATAGTATTTGTATACAGGTTTTACCCGTAGTTATTAAGAAATGCAGTAAAATTATAAAGAAGGTGCAACATTTGTCTTAAAATGGATGTGTTATAATTATTTTTCACACATTTGTATGAAATATGCTAAATTTACAAATTAGATACCACATTTACCCAAAATATGGTATTTGTATACATGTTTTACCCGCATTTATTAAGAAATGCGATAAAATTACAAAGAAAGTGCAACATTTGTCTTAAAATGGATGTGTTATAATTGATTTTCAAGCATTCAAATGAAATATGGTAAAGTTACAAAGTAGATACCACATTTATCCTAAAATAGGGTATTTGTATACATGTTTTTCCTGCATTTATTAAGAAATGCGGTAAAATTACAAATAAGGTGCAACGATCGTCTTAAAATGGATGTGTTATAATTTTTTTTCATGCATTTATTATGAAATGTGGTAAAATTGTAAAGTAGGTACCACATTTATCCTAAAGTATGGTATTTGTATACATGTTTTACCCGCATTTATTAAGAAATGCGGTAAAATGATAATGAAAATTCACCATTTGTCTTAAAATGGATGTGTTATAATTGTTTTTCATGCATTTATTACGAAATGTGGTAAGGTTTTAAAGTAGGTACCACATGTGTCCTAAAATATGGTATTTGTATACGTGTTTGACCACCCTTTATTAAGAAATGCGGTAAATATACAAAGAAAGTGCAAAATTTGTCTTAAAATGTGTATGTTATAATAGATTTTAATGTATTTATATGAAATGTGGTAAATTTACAAAGTAGAAACCACATTTATCCTAAAATATAAGATTTGTATAAATGATTTACCCGCATTTATTAAGAAATACGGAAAAATTACAAAGAAAGTGCAACATTTGTCTTAAAATGGATGTTTTATAATTATTTTTCATGCATTTATTATGAATAATGGTAAAGTTGTAAAGTAGGTACCACGTTTATCCTAAGATATGGTATTTACATATATGAGTTACCAGCATTTATTAAGAAATATGGTAAAATTACAAAGAAGGTGCAACGTTTGTCTTAAAATGGAGGAGTTATAATTGTTTTTCATGCATTTTATTATGAAATGTGGTAAAGTTGCAAAGCAAGTACCACATTTATCCTAAAATATGATATTTGTATACATGTTTTACCCATATTTATTAAGAAATGGGATAAAATTACAAAGAAGGTGCAACATATGTCTCAAAATGGATGTGTTATAATTGATTTTCATGCATTCATATGAAATATGGTAAAGTTACAAAGTAGATACCACATTTATCCTAAAATAGGGTATTTGTATACATGTTTTTCCTGCATTTATTAAGAAATGCGGTAAAATTATAAAGAAGGTGCAACATTAGTCTTCAAATGGATGTGTTATAATTGTTTTTCATGCATTTATTATGAAATGTGTTAAAATGGTAAAGTAGGTACCACACTTATCCTAAAGTATTGTATTTGTATATATGTTTTACCCACATTTATTAAGAAATACGGTAAAATTACAAAGAAGGTGCAACATATGTTTTAAAATGGATGTGTTATAATTGATTTTATACGCTTTGATTATTTAATATGGTAAAGTTGTAAAGTAGGTACCACATTTATCCTAAAATATGGCATTTGTATATATGTTTTACCCGCATGTATTAAGAAATGCGTTAAAATTACAAAGAAAATGCAACATTTGTCTTAAAATGGATACGTTATAATTGGTTTTCATGCATTTATATGAAATGTGGTAAATTTACAAAGTAGAAACCACATTTATGATAAAATATAATATTTGTATACATGTTTTGTAAAATTACAAAGAAGGTGAAACATTTGTCTTAAAATGGATGTGTTATAATTGTTTTTCATGCATTTATTATGAAATGTGGTAAAGTTGTAAAGTAGGTTCCACATTTATCCTAAAATATAGTATTTGTATACAGGTTTTACCTGTAGTTATTAAGAAATGCAGTAAAATTATAAAGAAGGTGCAACATTTGTCTTAAAATTGATGTGTTATAATTATTTTTCACACATTTGTATGAAATATGCTAAATTTACAAATTAGATACCACATTTACCCAAAAATATGGTATTTGTATACATGTTTTACCCGCATTTATTAAGAAATGCGATAAAATTACAAAGAAAGTGCAACATTTGTCTTAAAATGGATGTGTTATAATTGATTTTCAAGCATTCAAATGAAATATGGTAAAGTTACAAAGTAGATACCACATTTATCCTAAAATAGGGTATTTGTATACATGTTTTTCCTGCATTTATTAAGAAATGCGGTAAAATTACAAATAAGGTGCAACGATCGTCTTAAAATGGATGTGTTATAATTTTTTTTCATGCATTTATTATGAAATGTGGTAAAATTGTAAAGTAGGTACCACATTTATCCTAAAGTATGGTATTTGTATACATGTTTTACCCGCATTTATTAAGAAATGCGGTAAAATGATAATGAAAATTCACCATTTGTCTTAAAATGGATGTGTTATAATTGTTTTTCATGCATTTATTACGAAATGTGGTAAGGTTTTAAAGTAGGTACCACATGTGTCCTAAAATATGGTATTTGTATACGTGTTTGACCACCCTTTATTAAGAAATGCGGTAAATATACAAAGAAAGTGCAAAATTTGTCTTAAAATGTGTATGTTATAATAGATTTTAATGTATTTATATGAAATGTGGTAAATTTACAAAGTAGAAACCACATTTATCCTAAAATATAAGATTTGTATAAATGATTTACCCGCATTTATTAAGAAATACGGAAAAATTACAAAGAAAGTGCAACATTTGTCTTAAAATGGATGTTTTATAATTATTTTTCATGCATTTATTATGAATAATGGTAAAGTTGTAAAGTAGGTACCACGTTTATCCTCAGATATGGTATTTACATATATGAGTTACCAGCATTTATTAAGAAATGTGGTAAAATTACAAAGAAGGTGCAACGTTTGTCTTAAAATGGAGGAGTTATAATTGTTTTTCATGCATTTTATTATGAAACGTGGTAAAGTTGCAAAGCAGGTACCACATTTATCCTAAAATATGATATTTGTATACATGTTTTACCCACATTTATTAAGAAATGCGATAAAATTACAAAGAAGGTGCAACATATGTCTCAAAATGGATGTGTTATAATTGATTTTCATGCATTCATATGAAATATGGTAAAGTTACAAAGTAGATACCACATTTATTCTAAAATAGGGTATTTGTATACATGTTTTTCCTGCATTTATTAAGAAATGCGGTAAAATTATAAAGAAGGTGCAACATTAGTCTTCAAATGGATGTGTTATAATTGTTTTTCATGCATTTATTATGAAATGTGTTAAAATGGTAAAGTAGGTACCACACTTATCCTAAAGTATTGTATTTGTATATATGTTTTACCCACATTTATTAAGAAATACGGTAAAATTACAAAGAAGGTGCAACATATGTTTTAAAATGGATGTGTTATAATTGATTTTATACGCTTTGATTATTTAATATGGTAAAGTTGTAAAGTAGGTACCACATTTATCCTAAAATATGGCATTTGTATATATGTTTTACCCGCATGTATTAAGAAATGCGTTAAAATTACAAAGAAAATGCAACATTTGTCTTAAAATGGATACGTTATAATTGGTTTTCATGCATTTATATGAAATGTGGTAAATTTACAAAGTAGAAACCACATTTATGATAAAATATAATATTTGTATACATGTTTTGTAAAATTACAAAGAAGGTGAAACATTTGTCTTAAAATGGATTTGTTATAATTGTTTTTCATGCATTTATTATGAAATGTGGTAAAGTTGTAAAGTAGGTTCCACATTTATCCTAAAATATAGTATTTGTATACAGGTTTTACCCGTAGTTATTAAGAAATGCGGTAAAATTATAAAGAAGGTGCAACATTTGTCTTAAAATTGATGTGTTATAATTATTTTTCACACATTTGTATGAAATATGCTAAATTTACAAATGTTGCACCTTCTTTGTAATTTTATCGCATTTCTTATTAACTACGTGTAAAACCTGTATACAAATACTATATTTTAGGATAAATGTGGTACCTACTTTACAACTTTACCACATTTCATAATAAATGCGTGAAAAACAATTATAACACATCCATTTTAAGACAAATGTTGCACCTTCTTTGTAATTTTATCGTATTTCTTAATAACTACGGGTAAAACCTGTATACAAATATTATATTTTAGGATAAATGTGGTTTCTACTTTGTAAATTTACCACATTTCATATAAATACATGTAAAATAGTTATAACATAACCATTTTAAAACAAATGTTGCATTTTCTTAGTAATTTTAACGCATTTCTTAATACCTGCGGGTAAAACATATATACAAATGCCATATTTTAGGACAAATGTGGAACCTACTTTACAACCTTACCATATTAAATAATGAAAGCATCAAAAGCAATTATAACCCATCCATTTTAAGACATATGATGCACCTTCTTTGTAACTTTATCGCATTTCTTAATAAATGTGTGTAAAACATGTATACAAATACCATATTTTAGGATAATGTGGTTTCTACTTTGCAACTCTACCACATTTCCTAATAAAATACATGAAAAACAATTATAACACGTCCATTTTAAGACAAATATTGCACCTTATTTGTAATTTTACCGCAATTCTTAATAAATGCTGGTAACACATGTATACAAATACCATATTTTAGGATAAATGTGGTACCTACTTTACAACTTTACCATATTACATAATAAATGCATGAAAAACAATTATAACACCTCCATTTTAAGACAAATATTGCACCTTCTTTTTAATTTTACCGAATTTCTTAATAAATGTTGGTAACACATGTATACAATTGCCATACTTTAGGATTAATGTGCTACCTACTTTACAACTTTACCATATTTCATAATAAATGCATGAAAAACATTTATAACACATCCGTTTTATGACAAATGTTGCACTTTGTTTGTTATTTTACCGCATTTCTTAATAAATGCGGGTAAACACATGTCTACCAATACCATATTTTGGGATAAATGTGGTATCTACTTTGTAACTTTAGCATATTTCATATAAATGCATTAAAAATAATTATAACACATCCATAATACTATATTTTAGGATAAATGTGGTACCTACTTTACAACTTTACCACATTTCATAATAAATGCATGAAAAACAACTATAACACATCCATTTTAAGACAAATGTTGCACCTTTTTATTAATTTTACAAAACATGTATACAAATATTATATTTCAGGATAAATGTGGTTTCTACTTTGTAAATTTACCACATTTCATATAAATACATGAAAACGAATTATAAAATAGCCATTTTAAGACAAATGTTGCATTTTCTTTGTAATTTTATTGCATTTCTTAATAACTACGGGCAAAACCTGTATACAAATACTATATTTTAGGATAAATGTGGTACCTACTTTACAACTTTACCACATTTCATAATAAATGCATGAAAAACAACTATAACACATCCATTTTAAGACAAATGTTGAACCTTCTTATTAATTTTACAAAACATGTATACAAATATTATATTTTAGAATAAATGTGGTTTCTACTTTGTAAATTTACCACATTTCATATAAATACATGAAAACGAATTATAACATATCCATTTTAAGACAAATGTTGCATTTTCTTTGTAATTTTAACACATTTCTTAATACATGCGGGTAAAACATATATACAAATGCCATATTTTAGGATAAATGTGGTACCTACTTTACAACTTTACCATATTAAATAATGAAAGCATGAAAAGCAATTATAACACATCCATTTTAAAAAATATGTTGCACCTTCTTTGTAATTTATTCGCATTTCTTAATAAATGTGGGTAAAACATGTATACAAATTCAAAATTTATGATAAATGTGGTACCTACTTTGCAACATTACCACATTTCATAATAAAATGCATGAAAAACAATTATAACACCTCCATTTTAAGACAAATGTTGCACCTTCTTTGTAACTCTACCGCATTTCTTAATAAATGTTGGTAACTCATGTATACAAATACCATATTTCAGGATAAATGTGGTACCTACTTTACAACATTATCATATTTCATAAATAATGCATGAAAAACAATTATAACACATCCATTTTAAGACAAATGTTACACCTTCTTTGTAATTTTATCGTATTTCTTAATTACTACGGGTAAAACATATATACAAATGCCATATTTTAGGACAAATGTGGTACCTACTTTACAACCTTACCATATTAAATAATGAAAGCATCAAAAGCAATTATAACACATCCATTTTAAGACATATAATGCACCTTCCTTGTAATTTTATCGCATTTCTTAATAAATGAGGGTAAAACATGTATACAAATACCATATTTTAGGATGATGTGGTTTCTACTTTGCAAATTTACCACATTTCCTAATAAAATGCATGAAAAACAATTGAAACACCTCTATTTTAAGACAAATATTGCACCTTCTTTGTAGTTTTACCGCAATTCTTAATAAATGCTGGTAACACATGTATACAAATACCATATTTTAGGATAAATGTGGTACCTACTTTACAACTTTACCATATTACATAATAAATGCATGAAAAACAATTATAACACCTCCATTTTAAGACAAATATTGCACATTCTTTTTAATTTTACCACATTTCTTAATAAATGCTGGTAAAACATGTATACAAATACCATACTTTGGGATAAATGTGCTACCTACTTTACAACTATACCATATTTCATAATAAATGCGTGAAAAACAATTATAACACATCCATTTTATGACAAATGTTGCACTTTGTTTGTTATTTTACCGCATTTCTTAATAAATGCGGGTAAAACATGTATACCAATTCCATATTTTGGGATAAATGTGGTATCTACTTTGTAACTTTAGCATATTTCATATAAATGCATTAAAAATAATTATAACACATCCATTTTAAGACAAATGTTGCACCTTCTTTGTAATTTATCGCATTTCTTAATAACTACGTGTAAACCTCTATACAAATACTATATTTTAGGATAAATGTGGTACCTACTTTACAACTTTACCACATTTCATAATAAATGCATGAAAAACAACTATAACACATCTATTTTAAGGATAAATGTGGTTTCTACTTTGTAAATTTACCACATTTCATATAAATACATGAAAACGAATTATAAATTAGCCATTTTAAGACAAATGTTGCATTTTCTTTGTAATTTTAACGCATTTCTTAATACATGCGGGTAAAACATATATACAAATGCCATATTTTAAGATAAATGTGGTACCTACTTTAAAACTTTACCATATTAAATAATGAAAGCAGGAAAAGCAATTATAACACATCCATTTTAAAACATATGTCGCACCTTCTGTGTAATTTTATCGCATTTCGTAATAACTACTTTGCAAATACCATATTTTAGGATAAATGTGGTACCTACTTTGCAACTTTACCACATTTCATAATAAAATGCATGAAAAACAATTATAACACCTCCATTTTAAGACAAATGTTGCACCTTCTTTGTAATTTTACCACATTTCTTAATAAATGCTGGTAACACATGTATACAAATACCATATTTTAGCATAAACGTGGTACCTACTTGTAAACTTTACCATATTTCATAATAAATGCATGAAAACTATTATAACACATCCATTTTAAGATAAATGTTGCACTTACTTTGTAATTTTACCGTATTTCTTAACAAATGCGGATATAGCATGTATACAAATACCAAATTTTTGGATAAATGTGGTATCTACTTTGTAACTTTAGCATATTTCATATAAATGCATGAAAAATAATTATAACACATCCATTTTAAGATAAATATTGCACCTTCTTTGTAATTTTATCGCATTTCTTAATAACTACGGGTAAAACCTGTATACAAATACTATATTTTAGGAGAAATGTGTTACCTACTTTTCAACTTTACCACATTTCATAATTAATGCATGAAAATCAATTATAACACATCTATTTTAAGACAAATGTTGCACCTTCTTTGTAATTTTACAAAACATGTCTACAAATATTATATTTTAGGATAAATGTGGTTTCTACTTTGTAAATTTACCACATTTCATATAAATGCATGAAAAACAATTATAACATTACCATTTAAAGACAAACGTTGCATTTTCTTTGTAATTTTAAAGCATTACTTACTACATGCGGGTAAAACATATATACAAATTCCATATTTTAGGATAAATGTGGTACCTACTTCACAACCATACCATATTAAATAATGAAAGCATGAAAAGCAATTATAACACATCCAATTTAAGACAAATGTTGAACCTTCTTTGTAATTTTATCGCATGTCTTAATAATTGCGGATAAAATATGTATACAAATACCATATTTTAGGATAAATGTGGTACCTACTTTTCAACTTTACGACATTTCATAATAAATGCATGAAAAACAATTATAACACATCCATTTTAAGAATAATGTTGCACTTTCTTTGTAATTTTACCGTATTTCTTAAAAAATGCTGGTAAGACATGTATACAAATACCATATTTTAGGATAAATGTGGTACCTACTTTACAACTTTACCATATTTCATAATAAATGCATGAAAAACAATTATAACACATCCATTTTAAGACAAATGTTCCACCTTCTTTGTAATTTTTCCGTATTTCTTAATAAATGCGGGTAAAACATTTATACAAATCTTATATTTTAGGATAAATGTGGTTTCTACTTTGTAAATTTACCACATTTCATATAAATGCACTTTCTTTGTATATTTACCGCATTTCTTAATAAAGGGTGGTAAAACACATATACAAATACCATATTTTAGGATAAATGTGGTACCTACTTTAAAACCATACCACATTTGGTAATAAATGCATGAAAAACAATTATAACACATCCATTTTAAGACAAATGGTGAATTTTTATTGTAATTTTACCGCATTTCTTAATAAATGCGGGTAAAACATGTATACAAAGGCCATACTTTAGGATAAATGTGGTACCTACTTTACAATTTTACCACATTTCATAATAAATACATGAAAAACAATTATAACGCATCCATTTTAAGACGATCGTTGCACCTTATTTGTAATTTTACCGCATTTCCAAATAAATGCAGGAAAAACATGTATACAAATACCATATTTTAGGATAAATGTGGTATCTAATTTGTAACTTTACCATATTTCATATGAATGCATGAAAATCAATTATAACACATCCATTTTAAGACATATGTTGCACCTTCTTTGTAATTTTATCGCATTTCTTAATAAATTTGGGTAAAACATGTATACAAATACCATATTTTAGGATAAATGTGGTACCTACTTTGCAACTTTACCACATTTCATAATAAAATGCATGAAAAACAATTATAACCCTCCATTTTAAGACAAATGTTGCACCTTCTTTGTAATTTTACGACATTTCTTAATATATGATGGTAACACATGTATACAAATACCATATTTTAGGATTAACGTGGTACCTTCTTGTCAACTTTACCATATTTCATAATAAATGCATGAAAAACAATTATAACACATCCATTTTAAGACAAAGGTTACACTTTCTTTGTTATTTTACCGCATTTGTTAGTAAATGCGGGTAAAACATGTAAACAAATACCGTATTTTAGGATAAATATGGTACCTACTTTGCAACTTTACCACATTTCATAGTAAAATGCATAAAACACAATTATAACACCTCCATTTTAAGAAAAATGTTGCACCTTCTTTGTAATTTTACCGCATTTCCTGATAAATGCTAGTAACACATGTATACAAATACCATATTTTAGGATAAATGTGGTACCTACATTAAAACCGTAACATATTTCATAATAAATGCACGAAGAACAATTATAACACATCCATTTTAAGATTAATGTTGCACTTTCTTTTTAATTTTACCGCATTTCTTAATAAATGCGGGTAAAGCATGTATACATATACCAAATTTTTGGATAATTGTGGTATCTACTTTGTAACTTTAGCATATTTCATATAAATGCCTGAAAAGTAATTATAACACATCCATTTTAAGACAAATGTTGCACCTTCTTTGTAATTTTATCGCATTTCTTAATAACTACGGGTAAAACCTGTATACAAATACTATATTTTAGGATAAATGTGGTACCTACTTTACAACTTTACCACATTTCATAATAAATGCATGAAAAACAATGATATAAAATCCATTTTAAGACAAATGTTGCTTCTTCTTTGTAATTTTACAAAACATGTATACAAATATTATATTTTAGGATAAATGTGGTTTCAACTTTGTAAATTTACCACATTTTATATAAATGCATGAAAAACAATTATAACATATCCATTTTAAGACATATGTTGCACCTTCTTTGTAATTTTATCGCATTTCCACTACGCCAAAAACTGGAATAGACAGCGCACCTTAGAGGGTGCTTTATTACAAAAGCGCACTCTAAAGTGAAAATTTGGGAAAAGGTTTTTACAAAAAAAATTCACAAAGTATTAGCACTTATCAAAACGCAACTTTCGATTTAAAAATATTTTAAAACGGATAATTTTCGGACATGCGAAAGTGAGAAAAACTAAAAACGGCGAAAAAGAAGTGCTAGCATTGCATAACATAAAAATTGAAAATAAACAAATTTTTAGCAACTATACCACATAACAAGTAATTTTAAGACAAGGTTAGATGTCACCTTCCTTGAGAATACCAAGTTCTCGTCGAATCTTGAAGAATTGATCTTTAGCCAATGGTTTTGTGAATATGTCGGCGAGGTTGTTATGTGTATCCACGAACGTAACATCTACATCTCCGTTCAGCACGTGATCTCGAAGGAAATGATGCCGGATATCTATGTGCTTTGTCCTTGAATGCATGACCGGGTTCTTTGTGATGTTGATGGCACTTGTGTTATCGCATCTGAGAGGAATGCAGCCGAGGTCTACACCAAAATCCAGAAGTTGTTGCTTAAGCCATAAAATCTGTGCACAACAACTGCCTGCAGCAATGTACTCTGCTTCAGCCGTGCTAAGTGCGACACATTCTTGCTTCTTGCATGCCCACGACACTAGTGCATTCCCGAGAATGTGACAGGTACCACTTGTGCTTTTTCTATCGGTCTTACATCCTGCATAGTCAGCATCCGAATAACCAATCAAGGAGCATATACTACCTTTTGGATACCATAGTCCGACGTTCGTTGTTCCTTTGAGATATTTCATAATCCTCTTTACGGCGGTGAGATGCGATTCCTTCAGGTTTGCTTGAAAGCGTGCACACAAACATACACTAAACATAATGTCAGGACGGCTTGCCGTCAAATATAGTAATGAACCAATCATACCTCGATATTTTGTAATATCTATTGAAACTCCGGATTCATCTTGATCAATGTACGTTCCGGATCCCATAGGAGTGGACATCACTTTGCAACTATCCATATCGAATCTTTTCAACAATTCCTTGCAATACTTGGATTGGTTGATGAAGATGCCATCCTTGGTTTGCTTGATTTGTAGTCCAAGAAAATAGTTCAATTTTCCCATCATGGACATCTCGAATTCTCCTTGCATCATGATTGAAAACTCTTCGCAAAGATCTTTGTTTGTTGAACCGAAGATGATGTCGTCGACATAGACTTGAGCCAATAAGGTGTTACCCTTGATCTTCTTTATGAACAAAGTCTTGTCAACCTTTCCTTTTACAAATCCCTTTTCACATAGAAAGTTGCTGAGGCGGTCATACCACGCTCTAGGTGCTTGCTTTAAGCCGTATAGTGCTTTCTTCAACTTGTAAACATGTGAGGGATTCTTGAAGTCTTCAAAACCCGGAGGTTGTTTGACGTAGACTTCTTCATTGATATAGCCATTTAGGAAAGCGCTTTTGACATCCATCTGAAACAATTGAAAATTCATAGAGCAAGCATAAGCAAGTAATAATCGAATTGCTTCTAACCTTGCTACCGGAGCGAACGTTTCATCAAAATCAATTCCTTCCTGTTGGTTGTATCCTTGTGTGACCAATCTTGCTTTGTTACGAACTATGATCCCATTCTCATCAAGTTTGTTCTTGAAGACCCATCTTGTTCCTATGATGTGCTTGTTGTCCGGTCTTGGTACAAGACTCCAAACTTGATTTCTTTCGAATTGGTTGAGTTCTTCTTGCATTGCTACTATCCATTGATCTTCGCCTAAGGCTTCATCGACTTTGGTTGGTTCTATTTGAGATACAAAAGCCATGTTGAGACAAGCATCCTTGAGGTTTAGTCGTGTTGCAACGCCTTGGCTAATATCACCAATAACTTTATCGATCGGGTGATCTCTATGAGTTTTCCATTCTTTCGGTAGATCATGATGTTCTTCAATGATTGGTGAGCCATCTCCTTGTGGTATAGATTGAACATTTGAAAGTTCCTTTTGAGACATATCTATTATATCATCATCATCATCAACAATAATAATGTTATCCTCTTTCGAGGGGTTAGTTTCATCAAAAGAGACATGCATTGATTCTTCAATAGTAAGAGTTCTCTCATTGAAAATTCTAAATGCCTTACTAGATAGGGAGTAGCCAAGGAAGATACCTTCGTCGGATTTCTCATCAAACTTACCAAGGTTGTCCTTTCCATTGTTGAGGACAAAACATTTGCACCCAAAGATGTGAAAGAAAGATATATTAGGCTTCCTTCCTTTGAAAAGCTCATACGGAGTCTTTTTGAGAATCGGCCGAATGTTGACACGGTTGCTAACGAAGCATGCTGTGCTAACTGCGTCCGCCCAAAAGTATTTAGGAAGGTTGGAGTCACTGAGCATAGTTCTTGCGAGTTCCACCAAAGATCTATTCTTTCTCTCTACGACACCGTTTTGTTGTGGTGTTCGTGGTGCGGAGAAGTTGTGGGAAATTCCGTGCTTTTCGCAAAATTCTTCAAAGAATGTGTTTTGAAATTCTCCCCCGTGGTCACTTCTTATGGAGGTTATTGAGAGAGACTTCTCATTCTGAATTTGTTTTGCATATTTTTTGAAAGCCTTGAAAGCATCGCTTTTCTGCACAAGAAACAAAGTCCACGTATATCTAGAGAAGTCATCAACAATTACTAAACCGTAAACATTACCTCCGAAGCTTTTCGTTCTTGATGGACCGAAGAGATCCATGTGCAAGAGTTGAAGTGGCCTCAACGAAGATACAACATTCTTGGATTTGAAAGTTGTCTTGGTTTGCTTTCCCTTTTGACATGCGTCACAAAGCCTATCCTTGATGAACTTAATCTTTGGAAGACCAACAACTAGATCATGCTTTATTAATTTGTTCATGTGCTCCATGTGTATATGAGAGAATCTTTTATGCCATAGCCAAGCCTCGTTGTTGTTTGTCATTAAGCATTTTACCTTCAAGGAAGAGTCATCAAAAGAAGTCATAAAAATATTATTAACCCTTTTACCTTTTAGCAAAATATCATGGGTGACTTCATGCTCTATCACACATTCATCTTTTGAGAAATTTATCCGGAACCCTTTGTCACACAATTGACTTATGCTAAGTAAGTTGTGCTTTAGGCCTTCAACATAAAGGACATCTTCGATGATGGTAAAAGGAGGTGCTCCAATGGTTCCTACTCCAAGGATCTTTCCTTTAGTGTCATCACCGTATGTAACATATCCCTTGGCCTTTAAAGATAGATGTGAAAATTTGTCGATATCGCCCGTCATATGCTTTGAACAACCGCTATCAAGATACCATTGATTCGAGGTTGTCTTCAAGCATACCTACAAAACAAAATCAAGTTTTGTTGGGTACCCAAATTGCTTTGGGTCCTTGGTAGTTAGTACCCTTTTTAACCCACACATAATGCCCTTTTGGAACACTAAAGTTTCGCACATAACAAGCATTAGGTGTGTGCCCTTTGATTCCACAATAAAAGCAAGTAGGTTGAAAATCACTTCTATATCTAGGAACATAATTCTTCTTCTTAGCAATCATTTTCTTTTTATGACTTTGATGCATATTTTTAGAATTGTTTACTTTCTCTTTAACAACTTGTTCACTTGCTTTAACAAAAATGGTCTTATTTATGCTTGGTTTAGAAAACTTAGAATATCCTAATCCACTTTTATCATTACAATACCTTTGGTGCTTAAGAATTTCTTCCAGGCCAATTTGACCTTTTTCATATCTTTCTAAAACTCTTTTAAGTTGAACAATTTGAAAAGATAAAGATTCACAATTCTTACATGCAAGACTTTGTTTTTCATCCATCAACTTTTGTTTTCCACTTTCAATATATTTTTCCAAAGCAATATTTTTTTCTTCTAAGGATGAAATTTGTTTCTTTTGGGATGAAATACTTTTATACAATGTCTTGCATTCTTTTAAGAGTTAATTTATAACATCTTGTGCGTCATTGTCATAAACTGAAAAATTGCTACTAACCTCATCGATTTCTTCATCGGAGTGATGTGAAGCCATAAGAGCCATGTTCGCACATTCATCGCTTTCCGATTCCGAAGATGAGCTGATCTCATTATCGTCCCAAGCGACGTAAGCCTTTTTGTTTTTGAATTCCTTCTTGCCTTTGAATCCTCCTTTCTTTGCAAGTTTTGGGCAATCCGGCTTTATGTGACCTTGCTGTCCACATTCATAACAAGTGACGTCTTGCATTGATGTGGATGCTTCCTTTTTCCTGAAATGTTTATTCTTTTTAGGATAAGAGGAATTTTTATTTTTTTTTAAAAACTTACCAAGCTTCTTCACAAGATGCATAAAGTTCTCATCTTCGGACGTCTCATCGTCTTTGTCATTTCTTGAATCAACTTTCAAGGCAATTCCCTTGGACTTCTTTTCTTGACTTTCGTGCTTCTCGAGCCTTCCAAGTTCCAATTCGTGTTCTTGGAGTTTTCCAAATAGAGACGCGGATGTCATCGTTGAGAGGCTCTTCTTTTCCGAAATAGCGGTCACTTTCGGTTGCCATTCTCTTGTCAAAGATCTTAGGACTTTCAGGTTGAGATCATCATTGGTGAAGGTTTTACCAAGAGCAATCAAGTGATTTGTTAGATGGACGAATCTCTTTTGTAAGGCAACTATAGATTCACCGGGCTGCATGCGGAACATCTCATATTCTTGACTTAGAGTGTTTAGCCTCGATCTCTTCACTTCGGTGGTTCCTTCATGTGTTTCTACCAAGGTGTCCCAAATCTCTTTTGCCGATTTACATTGAGATATACGAAAGAACTCGTCCATACTAAGAGCGCTTTGGAGTATGTTGATTGCCTTCTTCTCATTCAGAATCTTTTTCCTATCATCTTCGTCATAAGTGTTTTTCAACTTTGGGGTACCAACTCCATTCACCACATTCACCGGTTTGTGTGGACCTTCTTCAACTGCTTCCCATATACCTTCCCCTTGGGCCTCAAGATGTGCCTTCATTCTGATTTTCCAGAAATCGAAATATTCTCCGGAGAAGAGTGGGGGCTTGTTGCTACTTCCACCGTCTTTGAAAACCGGGTTTATGCTTGCGGAAGCCATGCTGGATCTCTAGGAACAAGTTACCTATAACTTGCTCTGATGCCAATTGTAAGTTGTAAATGCGCCTAAGAGGGGGGGGGGGGGGGGGGGGGTGAATTAGGTGGTTAAAAATTCTTCGAACTTGTTTCCGGTTTTTGGTTATTTTACGTTTAAGTGCGGAAAGATAAATTGCGGAAAGTAAAAAGACACCTGAAATTATAGTGGTTCCCTTCATAATCCGAAGGTACATCCACTCCCCTTTCGACTCGAAAGAGATTTTACTATAGTTAGAATTATTGTATAGCCTACTCACACCAATGGTGATGCTTACTATCTAACCTATAGGTAAACAAGTGTATGAAGAACAATCCTCTTCAACACAAACCCTTGTGTCCAACAATCCTGGATCACAAGTCAAAACAGAAATAAGTCTTTTTGATGATTTTAACAAAGTGTAGTATTATCAATCTTCTCTTGATTGATCTTCTCCTTAGATAAATAATTCACTCAATGAATAATATACAAGTGTTCAAAAAATTGGAATGAGATGGAAATTTGGTTATGAACACTTTTATGAAATAATGAAGGAAATATGAAAGAGTGATTATCTTAAGTTTGTATGAAAATTCTTGGAGGTGAAAATTCATTTTGAAAATTCAAGAATTTATATTGCCAAAAACACCTTTTCAAAGAGGTATCAATTTTACCACAAAAAATGATGAAAAGGTACAAGTTTCTGAAAAATGTTTTTCACTGAAACGAACAGTGTTAACCGGTTAACCAAATGGGTTAACCGGTTAACGCATATAACGTTAACACAAAATTTCAAAAAACTGGGCCGTTAACCGGTTAACCCATATGGTTAACCAGTTAACATTGTTGAAATGCAGAAAAATACTTTAATAAAAATGTGTATATCATTTCAACATGCTAACAAAAGGTTATGTTTAAAAATGCAAATGCAGATCATGATTGTTGAACACTTGTATACTAATCTAAGAGTGAATTAGATATACCTTAGAAGTGAATCAACAATCTTGCAAACGGTTGACTTGAAAACGAAGCTTGATCAAAATGTTTCTCATGCATATGTCTTGATAACTTTGATGCTTGAATTATCTTTGAAGCTCTTCTCTTTTTGCATTGATACATGTTGTCTTCATCAAAATACTTTTTGGATTGAAGCTTGCTTCTACAAAATGTGGTACCTAATTTGCAACTTTTCCACATTTCATAATAACTGCATGAAAAATAATTATAACAGATCCATTTTAAGACAAATGTTGCACTTTTTTTTTATTTTACCGCATTTATTAATAAATGTTGGTAACACATGCATACAAATACCATATTTTAGGATAAATGTGGTACCTATTTTATAACTTTACCATATTTCATAATAAATGCCTGAAAAACAATTATAACACATCGTTTTTAAGACAAATGTTGCACCTTCTTTGTTATTTTACCATATTTTTTAATAAATGCGGGTAAAACATGTATACAAATACCATATATTAGGATAAATATGGTATCTACTTTGTAACTTTACCCTATTTTATATAAATGCATGAAAAACAATTATAACACATCCATTTTAAGACAAATGTTGCACCTTCTTTGTAGTTTCCGAAGTGTGGGTTGACCTTGTGCATTGAGAGTAGGCTCAAGCCAAGAGTTAGAAAGTAAGGAGAACTGGATAGCTCAGTTGTAAGTTTTAGAGGGGCTGTGATTTGGGTATTATGGAATTGAAGAGTAGTGTATCATTCAAACGATTCTGCGGTGTTAACAGAGTTGAGAAGTTGAGGACCTCTATTGGATGAATTGTCAGAGCTTTGAGAAAGGTGTGAATTGCTAGTGGGGTAAGATACACTCACTGATATGGAGTAAGTATTGTGAGTAATTCCGTATGGTAAAGGAGAAAGGATGGTTATGTTGAACATATGTCATAAGGTCTGGAAGTGAGGTAGTGTATCAGTGTTTCAGTTTCTAAGGCCACTAAAATATTTTGGAAGAACGAGAGTACTTAATGGAATATATATTTGGAATGGTACCTTGCAAGTGGTTAAGGACTTGAGGGATAAGGATGTTCAGTTTTGTTGGGAGCCTAAGGTAGTGGTGAAGTCTAAGGAGAGACTCGAGGACATGGTTGTCTGTTCCAAGTTAAACATGTATGGACCAAATGGAAGCTAGAAGATAAACCAAGTATGTTCGGTCTCAGAAGGGAGATCGGATTTGGGATAGCTCATCAGCGGTTCTGTGTTAGTAAGAGACCATTATGGAATATTAAGTTACCTAAGGATAAATTATAAGAGTTTGTGTGGAAAGAGAGAGCGCACATTATATAGTAATGGAAGCTCCGGTGAGTTTTGGTTGTATGAGATCTGGTTGAGGAGAAGAGCAAATAAGTTGGATTTAAAGAATTCTAGTAGAATGATTTTGTAATTGGAACTGAGAGAATTACCATAGGAAGACAAGTGAACACAGAGTGTGGAAGCAGTGTGAATGCTACAATACAACCGTTGTAATGGGGTACATTTTAGATAAAGGTACAATGGGACCATTAAGCTTCATTAAGACGAAGTTATGGGCTTGTGGTTGATGACTATTCGCATCGAGGATTTCTAGAGTATGTAGTGGAGTGGAGGAAGTTGTACGTTGGTATTAAGAGAAGTATGTGATAGCAGCATTATGGTCACAAGTAAGTGTAATGGATTCCTTGTCTTGAGATGGATGTAAAGTAACATACATTTTGTGGAGTGGTGAGTCTTGTATTCTAAGAAGTTGAGTCGATGATAGACAACGAAAGACAAGCCAAGTTGGAGCATGTGGACTTGCAACTTTACCACATTTCATAATAAAATGCATGAAAAACAATTATAACTCCTCCATTTTAAGACAAATGTTGCACCTTCTTTGTAATTTTACCACATTTCTTAATAAATGTTGGTAACACATATATGCAAATACCATATCTTAGGATAAACGTGGTACCTACTTGACAACTATAACATTATTCATAATAAATGCCTCAAAAACAATTATAACACATCCATTTTAAGACAAATGTTTCACTTTCTTTGTAATTTTATTGCATTTCCTTATAACTACGGGTAAAACCTGTATAGAAATACAATATTTTAGGTTAAATGTGGTACCTACTTTATAACTTTACCATATTTCATAATAAATGCATGAAAAACAATTATAACACATCCATTTTAAGACAAATGTTGCACCTTCGTTGTAAGTTTACAAAACATGTATACAAATATTATATTTTAGGATAAATGTGGTTTCTACTTTGTAAATTTACCACATTTCATATAAATGCATGAAAATCAATTATAACATATCCATTTTAAGACAAATGTTGCATTTTCTTTGTAATTTTAACGCATTTCTTAATACATGCGGGTAAAACATATATACAAATGCCATATTTTAGGATAAATGTGGTACCTACTTTACAACTTTACCATATTAAATAATGAAAGCATGAAAAGCAATTATAACACATCCATTTTAAAACATATGTTGCACCTTCTTTGTAATTTTATCACATTTCTTAATAAATATGGGTAAAACATGTCTATAAATTCCATATTTTTGGATAAATGTTATACCTACTTTGCAAATTTACCATATTTCATAATAAAATGCATGAAAAACAATTATAACACCTCCATTTTAAGACAAACGTTGCACCTTCTTTGTAACTTTACCACATTTCTTAATAAATGTTGGTAACTCATGTATACAAATACCATATTTTAGGATAAATGTGGTACCTACTTTACAACTTTACCATATTTCATAATAAATGCATGAAAAACAATTATAACACATCCATTTTAAGATAAATGTTGCACCTTCTTTGTAATTTTACCGCATTTCTTAATAAATGCGGGTAAAACATGTATACAAATACCATATTTTGGGATAAATGTGGTATCTACTTTGTAACTTTAGCATATTTCATATAAATGCTTGAAACATAATAATAACACATCCATTTTAAGACAAATATTGCACCTTCTTTGTAATTATATCGCATTTCTTAATAACTACTGGTAAAACCTGTATACAAATACCATATTTTAGGATAAATGTGGTACTTACTTTACAACTTTACCACATTTCATAATAAATGCATCAAAAATAATTATAACACATCCATTTTAAGACAAATGTTTCACTTTCTTTGTAATTTTATTGCATTTCCCTATAACTACGGGTAAAACCTGTATAGAAATACTATATTTTAGGTTAAATGTGGTACCTACTTTACAACTTTACCATATTTCATAATAAATGCATGAAAAACAATTATAACACATCCATTTTAAGACAAATGTTGCACCTTCTTTGTAATTTTACCGCATTTCTTAATAAATGCGGGTAAAACATGTATACAAATACCATATTTTGGGATAAATGTGGTATCTACCTTGTAACTTTAGCATATTTCATATCAATGCCTGAAACATAATAATAACACATCCATTTTAAGACAAATATTGCACCTTCTTTGTAATTTTATCGCATTTCTTAATAACTACTAGTAAAACCTGTATACAAATACCATATTTTAGGATAAATGTGGTACTTACTTTACAACTTTACCACATTTCATAATAAATGCATGAAAAACAATTATAACACATCCATTTTAAGACAAATGTTTCACCTTCTTTGTAATTTTACAAAACATGTATACAAATATTATATTTTATCATAAATGTGGTTTCTACTTTGTAAATTTACCACATTTCATATAAATGCATGAAAACCAATTATAACATATCCATTTTAAGACAAATGTTGCATTTTCTTTGTAATTTTAACGCATTTCTTAATACATGCAGGTAAAACATATATACAAATGCCAGATTTTAGGATAAATGTGGTACCTACTTTACAACTTTACCATATTAAATAATGAAAGCATATAAAATCAATTATAACACATCCATTTTAAAACATATGTTGCACCTTCTTTGTAATTTTACCGTATTTCTTAATAAATGCGTGTAAAACATATATACAAATTCAATACTTTAGGATAAACGTGGTACCTACTTTACCATTTTACCACATTTCATAATAAATGCATGAAAAACAATAATTACACATCCATTTAAAGACGATCATTGCACCTTATTTCTAATTTTACCGCATTTCTTAATAAATGCAGGAAAAACATGTATACAAATACCCTATTTTTGGATAAATGTGGTATCTACTTTGTAACTTTACCATATTTCATATAAATGCATGAAAATCAATTATAACACGTCTATTTTAAGACATATGTTGCACCTTCTTTGTAATTTTATCGCATTTCTTAATAAATGTGGGTAAAACATGTATACAAATACCATATTTTAGGATAAATGTGGTACCTACTTTGCAACTTTACCACATTTCATAATAAAATGCATGAAAAACAATTATAACTCCTCCATTTTAAGACAAATGTTGCACCTTCTTTGTAATTTTACCACATTTCTTAATAAATGTTGGTAACACATATATGCAAATACCATATCTTAGGATAAACGTGGTACCTACTTGACAACTATAACATTATTCATAATAAATGCATCAAAAATAATTATAACACATCCATTTTAAGACAAATGTTTCACTTTCTTTGTAATTTTATTGCATTTCCCTATAACTACGGGTAAAACCTGTATAGAAATACTATATTTTAGGTTAAATGTGGTACCTACTTTACAACTTTACCATATTTCATAATAAATGCATGAAAAACAATTATAACACATCCATTTTAAGACAAATGTTGCACCTTCTTTGTAATTTTACCGCATTTCTTAATAAATGCGGGTAAAACATGTATACAAATACCATATTTTGGGATAAATGTGGTATCTACTTTGTAACTTTAGCATATTTCATATAAATGCCTGAAACATAATAATAACACATCCATTTTAAGACAAATATTGCACCTTCTTTGTAATTTTATCGCATTTCTTAATAACTACTGGTAAAACCTGTATACAAATACGATATTTTAGGATAAATGTGGTACTTACTTTACAACTTTACCACATTTCATAATAAATGCATCAAAAACAATTATAACACATCCATTTTAAGACAAATGTTTCACTTTCTTTGTAATTTTATTGCATTTCCCTATAACTACGGGTAAAACCTGTATAGAAATACTATATTTTAGGTTAAATGTGGTACCTACTTTAGAACTTTACCATATTTCATAATAAATGCATGAAAAACAATTATAACACATCCATTTTAAGACAAATGTTGCACCTTCTTTGTAATTTTACCGCATTTCTCAATAAATGCGGGTAAAACATGTATACAAATACCATATTTTGGGATAAATGTGGTATCTACCTTGTAACTTTAGCATATTTCATATCAATGCCTGAAACATAATAATAACACATCCATTTTAAGACAAATATTGCACCTTCTTTGTAATTTTATTGCATTTCTTAATAACTACTGGTAAAACCTGTATACAAATACCATATTTTAGGATAAATGTGGTACTTACTTTACAACTTTACCACATTTCATAATAAATGCATGAAAAACCATTATAACACATCCATTTTAAGACAAATGTTTCACCTTCTTTGTAATTTTACAAAACATGTATACAAATATTATATTTTATCATAAATGTGGTTTCTACTTTGTAAATTTACCACATTTCATATAAATGCATGAAAACCAATTATAACATATCCATTTTAAGACAAATGTTGCATTTTCTTTGTAATTTTAACGCATTTCTTAATACATGCGGGTGAAACATATATACAAATGCCATATTTTAGGATAAATGTGGTACCTACTTTACAACTTTACCATATTAAATAATGAAAGCATATAAAATCAATTATAACACATCCATTTTAAAACATATGTTGCACCTTCTTTGTAATTTTACCGTATTTCTTAATAAATGCGGGTAAAACATATACACAAATACAATACTTTAGGATAAACGTGGTACCTACTTTACCATTTTACCACATTTCATAATAAATGCATGAAAAACAATAATTACACATCCATTTAAAGACGATCATTGCACCTTATTTGTAATTTTACTGCATTTCTTAATAAATGCAGGAAAAACATGTATACAAATACCCTATTTTAGGATAAATGTGGTATCTACTTTGTAACTTTACCATATTTCATATGAATGCATGAAAATCAATTATAACACATCCATTTTAAGACATACGTTGCACCTTCTTTGTAATTTTATCGCATTTCTTAATAAATGTGGGTAAAACATGTATACAAATACCATATTTTAGGATAAATGTGGTACCTACTTTGCAACTTTACCACATTTCATAATAAAATGCATGAAAAACAATTATAACTCCTCCATTTTAAGACAAATGTTGCACCTTCTTTGTAATTTTACCACATTTCTTAATAAATGTTGGTAACACATATATGCAAATACCATATCTTAGGATAAACGTGGTACCTACTTGACAACTATAACATTATTCATAATAAATGCCTGAAAAACAATTATAACACATCCATTTTAAGACAAATGTTTCACTTTCTTTGTAATTTTATTGCATTTCCTTATAACTACGGGTAAAACCTGTATAGAAATACAATATTTTAGGTTAAATGTGGTACCTACTTTACAACTTTACCATATTTCATAATAAATGCATGAAAAACAATTATAACACATTCATTTTAAGACAAATGTTGCACCTTCTTTGTAATTTTACCGCATTTCTTAATAAATGTGGGTAAAACATGTATACAAATACCATATTTTGGGATAAATGTGGTATCTACTTTGTAACTTTAGCATATTTCATATAAATGCCTGAAACATAATAATAACACATCCATTTTAAGACAAATATTGCACCTTCTTTGTAATTTTATCGCATTTCTTAATAACTACTGGTAAAACCTGTATACAAATACCATATTTTAGGATAAATGTGGTACTTACTTTACAACTTTACCACATTTCATAATAAATGCATCAAAAACAATTATAACACATCCATTTTAAGACAAATGTTTCACTTTCTTTGTAATTTTATTGCATTTCCCTATAACTACGGGTAAAACCTGTATAGAAATACTATATTTTAGGTTAAATGTGGTACCTACTTTACAACTTTACCATATTTCATAATAAATGCATGAAAAACAATTATAACACATCCATTTTAAGACAAATGTTGCACCTTCTTTGTAATTTTACCTCATTTCTCAATAAATGCGGGTAAAACATGTATACAAATACCATATTTTGGGATAAATGTGGTATCTACCTTGTAACTTTAGCATATTTCATATCAATGCCTGAAACATAATAATAACACATCCATTTTAAGACAAATATTGCACCTTCTTTGTAATTTTATCGCATTTCTTAATAACTACTGGTAAAACCTGTATACAAATACCATATTTTAGGATAAATGTGGTACTTACATTACAACTTTACCACATTTCATAATAAATGCATGAAAAACAATTATAACACATCCATTTTAAGACAAATGTTTCACCTTCTTTGTAATTTTACAAAACATGTATACAAATATTATATTTTATCATAAATGTGGTTTCTACTTTGTAAATTTACCACATTTCATATAAATGCATGAAAACCAATTATAACATATCCATTTTAAGACAAATGTTGCATTTTCTTTGTAATTTTAACGCATTTCTTAATACATGCGGGTAAAACATATATACAAATGCCATATTTTAGGATAAATGTGGTACCTACTTTACAACTTTACCATATTAAATAATGAAAGCATATAAAATCAATTATAACACATCCATTTTAAAACATATGTTGCACCTTCTTTGTAATTTTACCGTATTTCTTAATAAATGCGGGTAAAACATATACACAAATACAATACTTTAGGATAAACGTGGTACCTACTTTACCATTTTACCACATTTCATAATAAATGCATGAAAAACAATAATTACACATCTATTTAAAGACGATCATTGCACCTTATTTGTAATTTTACTGCATTTCTTAATAAATGCAGGAAAAACATGTATACAAATACCCTATTTTAGGATAAATGTGGTATCTACTTTGTAACTTTACCATATTTCATATGAATGCATGAAAATCAATTATAACACATCCATTTTAAGACATACGTTGCACCTTCTTTGTAATTTTATCGCATTTCTTAATAAATGTGGGTAAAACATGTATACAAATACCATATTTGAGGATAAAGGTGGTACCTACTTTGCAACTTTACCACATTTCATAATAAAATGCATGAAAAACAATTATAACTCCTCCATTTTAAGACAAATGTTGCACCTTCTTTGTAATTTTACCACATTTCTTAATAAATGTTGGTAACACATATATGCAAATACCATATCTTAGGATAAACGTGGTACCTACTTGACAACTATAACATTATTCATAATAAATGCCTGAAAAACAATTATAACACATCCATTTTAAGACAAATGTTTCACTTTCTTTGTAATTTTATTGCATTTCCTTATAACTACGGGTAAAACCTGTATAGAAATACAATATTTTAGGTTAAATGTGGTACCTACTTTACAACTTTACCATATTTCATAATAAATGCATGAAAAACAATTATAACACATTCATTTTAAGACAAATGTTGCACCTTCTTTGTAATTTTACCGCATTTCTTAATAAATGTGGGTAAAACATGTATACAAATACCATATTTTGGGATAAATGTGGTATCTACTTTGTAACTTTAGCATATTTCATATAAATGCCTGAAACATAATAATAACACATCCATTTTAAGACAAATATTGCACCTTCTTTGTAATTTTATCGCATTTCTTAATAACTACTGGTAAAACCTGTATACAAATACGATATTTTAGGATAAATGTGGTACTTACTTTACAACTTTACCACATTTCATAATAAATGCATCAAAAACAATTATAACACATCCATTTTAAGACAAATGTTTCACTTTCTTTGTAATTTTATTGCATTTCCCTATAACTACGGGTAAAACCTGTATAGAAATACTATATTTTAGGTTAAATGTGGTACCTACTTTACAACTTTACCATATTTCATAATAAATGCATGAAAAACAATTATAACACATCCATTTTAAGACAAATGTTGCACCTTCTTTGTAATTTTACCTCATTTATCAATAAATGCGGGTAAAACATGTATACAAATACCATATTTTGGGATAAATGTGGTATCTACCTTGTAACTTTAGCATATTTCATATCAATGCCTGAAACATAATAATAACACGTCCATTTTAAGACAAATATTGCACCTTCTTTGTAATTTTATCGCATTTCTTAATAACTACTGGTAAAACCTGTATACAAATACCATATTTTAGGATAAATGTGGTACTTACTTTACAACTTTACCAAATTTCATAATAAATGCATGAAAAACAATTATAACACATCCATTTTAAGACAAATGTTTCACCTTCTTTGTAATTTTACAAAACATGTATACAAATATTATATTTTATCATAAATGTAGTTTCTACTTTGTAAATTTACCACATTTCATATAAATGCATGAAAACCAATTATAACATATTCATTTTATGACAAATGTTGCATTTTCTTTGTAATTTTAACGCATTTCTTAATACATGCGGGTAAAACATATATACAAATGCCATATTTTAGGATAAATGTGGTACCTACTTTACCACTTTACCATATTAAATAATGAAAGCATATAAAATCAATTATTACACATCCATTTTAAAACATATGTTGCACCTTCTTTGTAATTTTACCGTATTTCTTAATAAATGCGGGTAAAACATATATACAAATACAATACTTTAGGATAAACGTGGTACCTACTTTACCATTTTACCACATTTCATAATAAATGCATGAAAAACAATAATTACACATCCATTTAAAGACGATCATTGCACCTTATTTGTAATTTTACCGCATTTCTTAATAAATGCAGGAAAAACATGTATACAATTACCCTATTTTAGGATAAATGTGGTATCTACTTTGTAACTTTACCATATTTCATATGAATGCATGAAAATCAATTATAACACATCCATTTTAAGACATATGTTGCACCTTCTTTGTAATTTTATCGCATTTCTTAATAAATGTGGGTAAAACATGTATACGAATACCATATTTTAGGATAAATGTGGTACCTACTTTGCAACTTTACCACATTTCATAATAAAATGTATGAAAAACAATTATAACTCCTCCATTTTAAGACAAATGTTGCACCTTCTTTGTAATTTTACCACATTTCTTAATAAATGTTGGTCACACATATATGCAAATACCATATCTTAGGATAAACGTGGTACCTACTTGACAACTATAACATTATTCATAATAAATGCCTGAAAAACAATTATAACACATCCATTTTAAGACAAATGTTTCACTTTCTTTGTAATTTTATTCCATTTCTTATAACTACGGGTAAAACCTGTATAGAAATACAATATTTTTGGTTAAATGTGGTACCTACTGTACAACTTTACCATATTTCATAATAAATGCATGAAAAACAATTATAACACATCCATTTTAAGACAAATGTTGCACCTTCTTTGTAAGTTTACAAAACATGTATACAAATATTATATTTTAGAATAAATGTGGTTTCTACTTTGTAAATTTACCACATTTCATATAAATGCATGAAATCAATTATAACATATCCATTTTAGGACAAATGTTGCATTTTCTTTATAATTTTAACGAATTTCTTAATACATGCGGGTAAAACAAATATACAAATGCCATATTTTAGGATAAATGTGGTACCTACTTTACAACTTTTCCATATTAAATAATGAAAGCATATAAAATCAATTATAACACATCCATTTTAAAACATATGTTGCACCTTCTTTGTAATTTTATCGCATTTCCTAACAAATATGGGTAAAACATGTATACAAATTCCATATTTTTTGATAAATGTTGTACCTACTTTGCAACTTTACCACATATCATAATAAATTGCATGAAAAACAATTATAACACCTCCATTTTAAGACAAATGTTGCACCTTCTTTGTAACTTTACCGCATTTCTTAATAAATGTTGGTAACTCATGTATACAAATACCATATTTTAGGATAAATGTGGTACCTACTTTACAACTTTACCATATTTCATAATAAATGCATGAAAAACAATTATAACACATCCATTTTAAGACAAATGTTGCACCTTCTTTGTAATTTTACCGCATTTCTTAATAAATGCGGGTAAAACATGTATACAAATACCATATTTTGGGATAAATGTGGTATCTACTTTGTAACTTTAGCATATTTCATATAAATGCCTGAAACATAATAATAACACATCCATTTTAAGACAAATATTGCACCTTCTTTGTAATTTTATCGCATTTCTTAATAACTACTGGTAAAACGTGTATACAAATACCATATTTTAGGATAAATGTGGTACTTACTTTACAACTTTACCACATTTCATAATAAATGCATGAAAAATAATTATAACACATCCATTTTAAGACAAATGTTTCACTTTCTTTGTAATTTTATTGTATTTCCTTATAACTACGAGTAAAACCTGTATAGAAATACTATATTTTAGGTTAAATGTCGTACCTACTTTACAACTTTACCATATTTCATAATAAATGCATGAAAATCAATTATAACACATCCATTTTAAGACATACGTTGCACCTTCTTTGTAATTTTATCGCATTTCTTAATAAATGTGGGTAAAACATGTATACAAATACCATATTTTAGGATAAATGTGGTACCTACTTTGCAACTTTACCACATTTCATAATAAAATGCATGAAACACAATTATAACTCCTCCATTTTAAGACAAATGTTGCACCTTCTTTGTAATTTTATCACATTTCTTAATAAATATGGGTAAAACATGTCTACAAATTCCATATTTTTGGATAAATGTTGTACCTACTTTGCAAATTTACCATATTTCATAATAAAATGCATGAAAAACAATTATAACACCTCCATTTTAAGACAAATGTTGCACCTTCTTTGTAACTTTTCCACATTTCTTAATAAATGTTGGTAACTCATGTATACAAATACCATATTTTAGGATAAATGTGGTACCTACTTTACAACTTTACCATATTTCATAATAAATGCATGAAAAACAATTATAACACATCCATTTTAAGACAAATGTTGCACCTTCTTTGTAATTTTACCGTATTTCTTAATAAATGCGGGTAAAACATGTATACAAATACCATATTTGGGGATAAATGTGGTATCTACTTTGTAACTTTAGCATATTTCATATAAATGCCTGAAACATAATAATAACACATCCATTTTAAGACAAATATTGCACCTTCTTTGTAATTTTATCGCATTTCTTAATAACTACTGGTAAAACCTTTATACAAATACGATATTTTAGGATAAATGTGGTACTTACTTTACAACTTTACCACATTTCATAATAAATGCATCAAAAACAATTATAACACATCCATTTTAAGACAAATGTTTCACTTTCTTTGTAATTTTATTGCATTTCCCTATAACTACGGGTAAAACCTGTATAGAAATACTATATTTTAGGTTAAATGTGGTACCTACTTTACAACTTTACCATATTTCATAATAAATGCATGAAAAACAATTATAACACATCCATTTTAAGACAAATGTTGCACCTTCTTTGTAATTTTACCTCATTTCTCAATAAATGCGGGTAAAACATGTATACAAATACCATATTTTGGGATAAATGTGGTATCTACCTTGTAACTTTAGCATATTTCATATCAATGCCTGAAACATAATAATAACACGTCCATTTTAAGACAAATATTGCACCTTCTTTGTAATTTTATCGCATTTCTTAATAACTACTGGTAAAACATGTATACAAATACCATATTTTAGGATAAATGTGGTACTTACTTTACAACTTTACCAAATTTCATAATAAATGCATGAAAAACAATTATAACACATCCATTTTAAGACAAATGTTTCACCTTCTTTGTAATTTTACAAAACATGTATACAAATATTATATTTTATCATAAATGTGGTTTCTACTTTGTAAATTTACCACATTTCATATAAATGCATGAAAACCAATTATAACATATTCATTTTAAGACAAATGTTGCATTTTCTTTGTAATTTTAACGCATTTCTTAATACATGCGGGTAAAACATATATACAAATGCCATATTTTAGGATAAATGTGGTACCTACTTTACCACTTTACCATATTAAATAATGAAAGCATATAAAATCAATTATTACACATCCATTTTAAAACATATGTTGCACCTTCTTTGTAATTTTACCGTATTTCTTAATAAATGCGGGTAAAACATATATACAAATACAATACTTTAGGATAAACGTGGTACCTACTTTACCATTTTACCACATTTCATAATAAATGCATGAAAAACAATAATTACACATCCATTTAAAGACGATCATTGCACCTTATTTGTAATTTTACCGCATTTCTTAATAAATGCAGGAAAAAACATGTATACAATTACCCTATTTTAGGATAAATGTGGTATCTACTTTGTAACTTTACCATATTTCATATGAATGCATGAAAATCAATTATAACACATCCATTTTAAGACATATGTTGCACCTTCTTTGTAATTTTATCGCATTTCTTAATAAATGTGGGTAAAACATGTATACGAATACCATATTTTAGGATAAATGTGGTACCTACTTTGCAACTTTACCACATTTCATAATAAAATGTATGAAAAACAATTATAACTCCTCCATTTTAAGACAAATGTTGCACCTTCTTTGTAAATTTACCACATTTCTTAATAAATGTTGGTCACACATATATGCAAATACCATATCTTAGGATAAACGTGGTACCTACTTGACAACTATAACATTATTCATAATAAATGCCTGAAAAACAATTATAACACATCCATTTTAAGACAAATGTTTCACTTTCTTTGTAATTTTATTCCATTTTCTTATAACTACGGGTAAAACCTGTATAGAAATACAATATTTTTGGTTAAATGTGGTACCTACTGTACAACTTTACCATATTTCATAATAAATGCATGAAAAACAATTATAACACATCCATTTTAAGACAAATGTTGCACCTTCTTTGTAAGTTTACAAAACATGTATACAAATATTATATTTTAGAATAAATGTGGTTTCTACCTTGTAAATTTACCACATTTCATATAAATGCATGAAATCAATTATAACATATCCATTTTAGGACAAATGTTGCATTTTCTTTATAATTTTAACGAATTTCTTAATACATGCGGGTAAAACAAATATACAAATGCCATATTTTAGGATAAATGTGGTACCTACTTTACAACTTTTCCATATTAAATAATGAAAGCATATAAAATCAATTATAACACATCCATTTTAAAACATATGTTGCACCTTCTTTGTAATTTTATCGCATTTCCTAACAAATATGGGTAAAACATGTATACAAATTCCATATTTTTTGATAAATGTTGTACCTACTTTGCAACTTTACCACATATCATAATAAATTGCAAGAAAAACAATTATAACACCTCCATTTTAAGACAAATGTTGCACCTTCTTTGTAACTTTACCGCATTTCTTAATAAATGTTGGTAACTCATGTATACAAATACCATATTTTAGGATAAATGTGGTACCTACTTTACAACTTTACCATATTTCATAATAAATGCATGAAAAACAATTATAACACATCCATTTTAAGACAAATGTTGCACCTTCTTTGTAATTTTACCGCATTTCTTAATAAATGCGGGTAAAACATGTATACAAATACCATATTTTGGGATAAATGTGGTATCTACTTTGTAACTTTAGCATATTTCATATAAATGCCTGAAACATAATAATAACACATCCATTTTAAGACAAATATTGCACCTTCTTTGTAATTTTATCGCATTTCTTAATAACTACTGGTAAAACGTGTATACAAATACCATATTTTAGGATAAATGTGGTACTTACTTTACAACTTTACCACATTTCATAATAAATGCATGAAAAACAATTATAACACATCCATTTTAAGACAAATGTTTCACTTTCTTTGTAATTTTATTGTATTTCCTTATAACTACGAGTAAAACCTGTATAGAAATACTATATTTTAGGTTAAATGTCGTACCTACTTTACAACTTTACCATATTTCATAATAAATGCATGAAAATCAATTATAACACATCCATTTTAAGACATACGTTGCACCTTCTTTGTAATTTTATCGCATTTCTTAATAAATGTGGGTAAAACATGTATACAAATACCATATTTTAGGATAAATGTGGTACCTACTTTGCAACTTTACCACATTTCATAATAAAATGCATGAAAATCAATTATAACACATCCATTTTAAGACATATGTTGCACCTTCTTTGTAATTTTATCGCATTTCTTAATAAATGTGGGTAAAACATGTATACAAATACCATATTTTAGGATAAATGTGGTACCTACTTTGCAACTTTACCACATTTCATAATAAAATGCATGAAAAACAATTATAACTCCTCCATTTTAAGACAAATGTTGCACCTTCTTTGTAATTTAACCACATTTCTTAATAAATGTTGGTCACACATATATGCAAATACCATATCTTAGGATAAACGTGGTACCTACTTGACAACTATAACATTATTCATAATAAATGCATGAAAAACAATTATAACACATCCATTTTAAGACAAATGTTGCACCTTCTTTGTAATTTTACCGCATTTCTTAATAAATGCGGGTAAAACATGTATACAAATACCATATTTTGGGATAAATGTGGTATCTACTTTGTAACTTTAGCATATTTCATATAAATGCCTGAAACATAATAATAACACATCCATTTTAAGACAAATATTGCACCTTCTTTGTAATTTTATCGCATTTCTTAATAACTACTGGTAAAACCTGTATACAAATACGATATTTTAGGATAAATGTGGTACTTACTTTACAACTTTACCACATTTCATAATAAATGCATCAAAAACAATTATAACACATCCATTTTAAGACAAATGTTTCACTTTCTTTGTAATTGTATTGCATTTCCCTATAACTACGTGTAAAACCTGTACAGAAATACTATATTTTAGGTTAAATGTGGTACCTACTTTATAAATTTACCATATTTCATAATAAATGCATGAAAAACAATTATAACACATCCATTTTAAGACAAATGTTGCACCTTCTTTGCAATTTTACCGCATTTCTTAATAAATGCGGGTAAAACATGTATACAAATACCATATTTAGGGATAAATGTGGTATCTACCTTGTAACTTTAGCATATTTCATATCAATGCCTGAAACATAATAATAACACATCCATTTTAAGACAAATATTGCACCTTCTTTGTAATTTTATTTCATTTCTTAATAACTACTGGTAAAACCTGTATACAAATACCATATTTTAGGATAAATGTGGTACTTACTTTACAACTTTACCACATTTCATAAAAATGCATGAAAAACAATTATAACACATCCATTTTAAGACAAATGTTTCACCTTCTTTGTAATTTTACAACACATGTATACAAATATTATATTTTATCATAAATGTGGTTTCTACTTTGTAAATTTACCACATTTCATATAAATGCATGAAAACCAATTATAACATATCCATTTTAAGACAAATGTTGCATTTTCTTTGTAATTTTAACGCATTTCTTAATACATGCGGGTAAAACATATATACAAATGCCATATTTTAGGATAAATGTGGTACCTACTTTACAACTTTACCATATTAAATAATGAAAGCATATAAAATAAATTATAACACATCCATTTTAAAACATATGTTGCACCTTCTTTGTAATTTTACCGTATTTCTTAATAAATGCGGGTAAAACATATATACAAATTCAATACTTTAGGATAAACGTGGTACCTACTTTACCATTTTACCACATTTCATAATAAATGCATGAAAAACAATAATTACACATCCATTTAAAGACGATCATTGCACCTTATTTGTAATTTTACCGCATTTCTTAATAAATGCAGGAAAAACATGTATACAATTACCCTATTTTAGGATAAATGTGGTATCTACTTTGTAACTTTACCATATTTCATATGAATGCATGAAAATCAATTATAACACATCCATTTTAAGACATATGTTGCACCTTCTTTGTAATTTTATCGCATTTCTTAATAAATGTGGGTAAAACATGTATACAAATACCATATTTTAGGATAAATGTGGTACCTACTTTGCAACTTTACCACATTTCATAATAAAATGCATGAAAAACAATTATAACTCCTCCATTTTAAGACAAATGTTGCACCTTCTTTGTAACTTTACCGCATTTCTTAATAAATGTTGGTAACTCATGTATACAAATACCATATTTTAGGATAAATGTGGTACCTACTTTACAACTTTACCACATTTCATAATAAATGCATCAAAAACAATTATAACACATCCATTTTAAGACAAATGTTTCACTTTCTTTGTAATTTTATTGCATTTCCCTATAACTACGGGTAAAACCTGTATAGAAATACTATATTTTAGGTTAAATGTGGTACGTACTTTACAACTTTACCATATTTCATAATAAATGCATGAAAAACAATTATAACACATCCATTTTAAGACAAATGTTGCACCTTCTTTGTAACTTTACCGCATTTCTTAATAAATGTTGGTAACTCATGTATACAAATACCATATTTTAGGATAAATGTGGTACCTACTTTACAACTTTACCATATTTCATATTAAATGCATGAAAAACAATTATAACACATCCATTTTAAGACAAATGTTGCACCTTCTTTGTAGTTTTACCGCATTTCTTAATAAATGCGGGTAAAACATGTATACAAATACCATACTTTGGGATAAATGTGGTATCTACTTTGTAACTTTAGCATATTTCATATAAATGCCTGAAACATAATAATAACACATCCATTTTAAGACAAATATTGCACCTTCTTTGTAAGTTTATCGCATTTCTTAATAACTACTGGTAAAACCTGTATACAAATACCATATTTTAGGATAAATGTGGTACTTACTTTACAAATTTACCACATTTCATAATAAATGCATGAAAAACAATTATAACACATCCATTTTAAGACAAATGTTTCACTTTCTTTGTATTTTCATTGCATTTCCTTATAACTACGAGTAAAACTTGTATAGAAATACTATATTTTAGGTTAAATGTCGTACCTACTTTACAACTTTACCACATTTCATAATAAATGCATGAAAAACAATTATAACACATCCATTTTAAGACAAATGTTTCACCTTCTTTGTAATTTTACAAAACATGTATACAAATATTATATTTTATCATAAATGTGGTTTCTACTTTGTAAATTTACCACATTTCATATAAATGCATGAAAACCAATTATAACATATCCATTTTAAGACAAATGTTGCATTTTCTTTGTAATTTTAACGCATTTCTTAATACATGCGGGTAAAACATATATACAAATGCCATATTTTAGGATAAATGTGGTACCTACTTTACAACTTTACCATATTAAATAATGAAAGCATATAAAATAAATTATAACACATCCATTTTAAAACATATGTTGCACCTTCTTTGTAATTTTACCGAATTTCTTAATAAATGCGGGTAAAACATATATACAAATACAATTCCTTAGGATAAACGTGGTACCTACTTTACCATTTTACCACATTTCATAATAAATGCATGAAAAACAATAATTACACATCCATTTAAAGACGATCATTGCACCTTATTTGTAATTTTACCGCATTTCTTAATAAATGCAGGAAAAACATGTATACAAATACCCTATTTTAGGATATATGTGGTATCTACTTTGTAACTTTACCATATTTCATATGAATGCATGAAAATCAATTATAACACATACATTTTAAGACATATGTTGCACCTTCTTTTTAATTTTATCGCATTTCTTAATAAATGTGGGTAAAACATGTATACAAATACCATATTTTAGGATAAATGTGGTACCTACTTTGCAACTTTACCACATTTCATAATAAAATGCATGAAAAACAATTATAACTCCTCCATTTTAAGACAAATGTTGCACCTTCTTTGTAATTTTACCACATTTCTTAATAAATGTTGGTCACACATATATGCAAATACCATATATTAGGATAAACGTGGTACCTACTTGACAACTATAACATTATTCATAATAAATGCCTGAAAAACAATTATAACACATCCATTTTAAGACAAATGTTTCACTTTCTTTGTAATTTTATTGCATTTCCTTATAACTACGGGTAAAACCTGTATAGAAATACAATATTTTAGGTAAATGTGGTACCTACTTTACAACTTTACCATATTTCATAATAAATGCATGAAAAACAATTATAACACATCCATTTTAAGACAAATGTTGCACCTTCGTTGTAAGTTTACAAAACATGTATACAAATATTATATTTTAGGATAAATGTGGTTTCTACTTTATAAATTTACCACATTTCATAAAAATGCATGAAAATCAATTATAACATATCCATTTTAAGACAAATGTTGCATTTTCTTTGCAATTTTAACGCATTTCTTAATACATGCGGGTAAAACATATATACAAATGCCATATTTTAGGATAAATGTGGTACCTATTTTACAACTTTACCATATTAAATAATGAAAGCATGAAAAGCAATTATAACACATCCAATTTAAAACATATGTTGCACCTTCTTTGTAATTTTATCGCATTTCTTAATAAATATGGGTAAAACATGTAAACAAATTCCATATTTTTGGATAAATGTTGTACCTACTTTGCAACTTTACCACATTTCATAATAAAATGCATGAAAAACAATTATAACACCTCTATTTTAAGACAAATGTTGCACCTTCTTTGTAACTTTACCGCATTTCTTAATAAATGTTGGTAACTCATGTATACAAATACCATATTTTAGGATAAATGTGGTACCTACTTTACAACTTTACCATATTTCATAATAAATGCATGAAAAACAATTATAACACATCCATTTTAAGACAAATGTTGCACCTTCTTTGTAATTTTACCGCATTTCTTAATAAATGCTGGTAGGACATGTATACAAATACCATATTTTGGGATAAATGTGGTATCTTCTTTGTAACTTTAGCATATTTCATATAAATGCCTGAAACATAATAATAACACATCCATTTTAAGACAAATATTGCACCTTCTTTGTAATTTTATCGCATTTCTTAATAACTACTGGTAAAACCTGTATACAAATACCATATTTTAGGATAAATGTGGTACTTACTTTACAACTTTACCACATTTCATAATAAATGCATCAAAAACAATTATAACACATCCACTTTAAGACAAATGTTTCACTTTCTTTGTAATTTTATTGCATTTCCCTATAACTACGGGTAAAACCTGTATAGAAATACTATATTTTAGGTTAAATGTGGTACGTACTTTACAACTTTACCATTTTTCATAATAAATGCATGAAAAACAATTATAACACATCCATTTTAAGACAAATGTTGCACCTTCTTTGTAACTTTACCGCATTTCTTAATAAATGTTGGTAACTCATGTATACAAATACCATATTTTAGGATAAATGTGGTACCTACTTTACAACTTTACCATATTTCATATTAAATGCATGAAAAACAATTATAACACATCCATTTTAAGACATATGTTGCACCTTCTTTGTAATTTTACCGCATTTCTTAATAAATGCGGGTAAAACATGTATACAAATACCATATTTTGGGATAAATGTGGTATCTACTTTGTAACTTTAGCATATTTCATATAAATGCCTGAAACATAATAATAACACATCCATTTTAAGACAAATATTGCACCTTCTTTGTAAGTTTATCGCATTTCTTAATAACTACTGGTAAAACCTGTATACAAATACCATATTTTAGGATAAATGTGGTACTTACTTTACAAATTTACCACATTTCATAATAAATGCATGAAAAACAATTATAACATATCCATTTTAAGACAAATGTTTCACTTTCTTTGTAATTTTATTGCATTTCCTTATAACTACGAGTAAAACCTGTATAGAAATACTATATTTTAGTTTAAATGTCGTACCTACTTTACAACTTTACCACATTTCATAATAAATGCATGAAAATCAATTATAACACATCCATTTTAAGACAAATGTTTCACCTTCTTTGTAATTTTACAAAACATGTATACAAATATTATATTTTATCATAAATGTGGTTTCTACTTTGTAAATTTACCACATTTCATATAAATGCATGAAAACCAATTATAACATATCCATTTTAAGACAAATGTTGCATTTTCTTTTTAATTTTAACGCATTTCTTAATACATGCGGGTAAAACATATATACAAATGCCATATTTTAGGATAAATGTGGTACCTACTTTACAACTTTACCATATTAAATAATGAAAGCATATAAAATAAATTATAACACATCCATTTTAAAACATATGTTGCACCTTCTTTGTAATTTTACCGTATTTCTTAATAAATGCGGGTAAAACATATATACAAATACAATACCTTAGGATAAACGTGGTACCTACTTTACCATGTTACCACATTTCATAATAAATGCATGAAAAACAATAATTACACATCCATTTAAAGACGATCATTGCACCTTATTTGTAATTTTACCGCATTTCTTAATAAATGCAGGAAAAACATGTATACAAATACCCTATTTTAGGATATATGTGGTATCTACTTTGTAACTTTACCATATTTCATATGAATGCATGAAAATCAATTATAACACATCCATTTTAAGACATATGTTGCACCTTCTTTGTAATTTTATCGCATTTCTTAATAAATGTGGGTAAAACATGTATACAAATACCATATTTTAGGATAAATGTGGTACCTACTTTGCAACTTTACCACATTTCATAATAAAATGCATGAAAAACAATTATAACTCCTCCATTTTAAGACAAATGTTGCACCTTCTTTGTAATTTTACCACATTTCTTAATAAATGTTGGTCACACATATATGCAAATACCATATCTTAGGATAAACGTGGTACCTACTTGACAACTATAACATTATTCATAATAAATGCCTGAAAAACAATTATAACACATCCATTTTAAGACAAATGTTTCACTTTCTTTGTAATTTTATTGCATTTCCTTATAACTACGGCTAAAACCTGTATAGAAATACAATATTTTAGGTTAAATGTGGTACCTACTTTACAACTTTACCATATTTCATAATAAATGCATGAAAAACAATTATAACACATCCATTTTAAGACAAATGTTGCACCTTCGTTGTAAGTTTACAAAACATGTATACAAATATTATATTTTAGGATAAATGTGGTTTCTACTTTATAAATTTACCACATTTCATAAAAATGCATGAAAATCAATTATAACATATCCATTTTATGACAAATGTTGCATTTTCTTTGCAATTTTAACGCATTTCTTAATACATGCGGGTAAAACATATATACAAATGCCATATTTTAGGATAAATGTGGTACCTATTTTACAACTTTACCATATTAAATAATGAAAGCATGAAAAGCAATTATAACACATCCAATTTAAAACATATGTTGCACCTTCTTTGTAATTTTATCGCATTTCTTAATAAATATGGGTAAAACATGTAAACAAATTCCATATTTTTGGATAAATGTTGTACCTACTTTGCAACTTTACCACATTTCATAATAAAATGCATGAAAAACAATTATAACACCTCTATTTTAAGACAAATGTTGCACCTTCTTTGTAACTTTACCGCATTTCTTAATAAATGTTGGTAACTCATGTATACAAATACCATATTTTAGGATAAATGTGGTACCTACTTTACAACTTTACCATATTTCATAATAAATGCATGAAAAACAATTATAACACATCCATTTTAAGACAAATGTTGCACCTTCTTTGTAATTTTACCGCATTTCTTAATAAATGCTGGTAGGACATGTATACAAATACCATATTTTGGGATAAATGTGGTATCTTCTTTGTAACTTTAGCATATTTCATATAAATGCCTGAAACATAATAATAACACATCCATTTTAAGACAAATATTGCACCTTCTTTGTAATTTTTTCGCATTTCTTAATAACTACTGGTAAAACCTGTATACAAATACCATATTTTAGGATAAATGTGGTACTTACTTTACAACTTTACCACATTTCATAATAAATGCATCAAAAACAATTATAACACATCCACTTTAAGACAAATGTTTCACTTTCTTTGTAATTTTATTGCATTTCCCTATAACTACGGGTAAAACCTGTATAGAAATACTATATTTTAGGTTAAATGTGGTAACGACTTTACAACTTTACCATATTTCATAATAAATGCATGAAAAACAATTATAACACATCCATTTTAAGACAAATGTTGCACCTTCTTTGTAACTTTAACGCATTTCTTAATAAATGTTGGTAACTCATGTATACAAATACCATATTTTAGGATAAATGTGGTACCTACTTTACAACTTTACCATATTTCATATTAAATGCATGAAAAACAATTATAACACATCCATTTTAAGACATATGTTGCACCTTCTTTGTAATTTTACCGCATTTCTTAATAAATGCGGGTAAAACATGTATACAAATACCATATTTTGGGATAAATGTGGTATCTACTTTGTAACTTTAGCATATTTCATATAAATGCCTGAAACATAATAATAACACATCCATTTTAAGACAAATATTGCACCTTCTTTGTAAGTTTATCGCATTTCTTAATAACTACTGGTAAAACCTGTAGACAAATACCATATTTTAGGATAAATGTGGTACTTACTTTACAAATTTACCACATTTCATAATAAATGCATGAAAAACAATTATAACATATCCATTTTAAGACAAATGTTTCACTTTCTTTGTAATTTTATTGCATTTCCTTATAACTACGAGTAAAACCTGTATAGAAATACTATATTTTAGGTTAAATGTCGTACCTACTTTACAACTTTACCACTTTTCATAATAAATGCATGAAAATCAATTATAACACATCCATTTTAAGACAAATGTTTCACCTTCTTTGTAATTTTACAAAACATGTATACAAATATTATATTTTATCATAAATGTGGTTTCTACTTTGTAAATTTACCACATTTCATATAAATGCATGAAAACCAATTATAACATATCCATTTTAAGACAAATGTTGCATTTTCTTTGTAATTTTAACGCATTTCTTAATACATGCGGGTAAAACATATATACAAATGCCATATTTTAGGATAAATGTGGTACCTACTTTACAACTTTACCATATTAAATAATGAAAGCATATAAAATAAATTATAACACATCCATTTTAAAACATATGTTGCACCTTCTTTGTAATTTTACCGTATTTCTTATTAAATGCGGGTAAAACATATATACAAATACAATACCTTAGGATAAATGCATGAAAAACAATAATTGCACATCCATTTAAAGACGATCATTGTACCTTATTTGTAATTTTACCGCATTTCTTAATAAATGCAGGAAAAACATGTATACAAATACCCTATTTTAGGATATATGTGGTATCTACTTTGTAACTTTACCATATTTCATATGAATGCATGAAAATCAATTATAACACATCTATTTTAAGACATATGTTGCACCTTCTTTGTAATTTTATCACATTTCTTAATAAATGTGGGTAAAACATGTATACAAATACCATATTTTAGGATAAATGTGGTACCTACTTTTCAACTTTACCACATTTCATAATAAAATGCATGAAAAACAATTATAACTCCTCCATTTTAAGACAAATGTTGCACCTTCTTTGTAATTTTACCATAATTCTTAATAAATGTTGGTCACACATATATGCAAATACCATATCTTAGGATAAACGTGGTACCTACTTGACAACTATAACATTATTCATAATAAATGCCTGAAAAACAATTATAACACATCCATTTTAAGACAAATGTTTCACTTTCTTTGTAATTTTATTGCATTTCCTTATAACTACGGCTAAAACCTGTATAGAAATACAATATTTTAGGTTAAATGTGGTACCTACTTTACAACTTTACCATATTTCATAATAAATGCATGAAAAACAATTATAACACATCCATTTTAAGACAAATGTTGCACCTTCGTTGTAAGTTTACAAAACATGTATACAAATATTATATTTTAGGATAAATGTGGTTTCTACTTTATAAATTTACCACATTTCATAAAAATTCATGAAAATCAATTATAACATATCCATTTTAAGACAAATGTTGCATTTTCTTTGCAATTTTAACGCATTTCTTAATACATGCGGGTAAAATATATATACAAATGCTTTATTTTAGGATAAATGTGGTACCTACTTTACAACTTTACCATATTAAATAATGAAAGCATGAAAAGCAATTATAACACATCCAATTTAAAACATATGTTGCACCTTCTTTGTAATTTTATCGCATTTCTTAATAAATATGGGTAAAACATGTAAACAAATTCCATATTTTTGGATAAATGTTGTACCTACTTTGCAACTTTACCACATTTCATAATAAAATGCATGAAAAACAATTATAACACCTCCATTTTAAGACAAATGTTGCACCTTCTTTGTAACTTTACCGCATTTCTTAATAAATGTTGGTAACTCATGTATACAAATACCATATTTTAGGATAAATGTGGTACCTACTTTACAACTTTACCATATTTCATAATAAATGCATGAAAAACAATTATAACACATCTATTTTAGGACAAATGTTGCACCTTCTTTGTAATTTTACTGCAATTCTTAATAAATGCTGGTAGGACATGTATACAAATACCATATTTTGGGATCAATGTGGTATCTTCTTTGTAACTTTAGCATATTTCATATAAATGCCATAAACATAATAATAACACATCCATTTTAAGACAAATATTGCACCTTCTTTGTAATTTTATCGCATTTCTTAATAACTACTGGTAAAACCTGTATACAAATACCATATTTTAGGATAAATGTGGTACTTACTTTACAACTTTACCACATTTCATAATAAATGCATCAAAAACAATTATAACACATCCACTTTAAGACAAATGTTTCATTTTCTTTGTAATTTTATTGCATTTCCCTATACGGGTAAAACCTGTATTGAAATACTATATTTTAGGTTAAATGTGGTACCTACTTTACAAATTTACCAAATTTCATAATAAATGCATGAAAAACAATTATAACACATCCATTTTAAGACAAATGTTGCACCTTCGTTGTAAGTTTACAAAACATGTATACAAATATTATATTTTAGGATAAATGTGGTTTCTACTTTGTAAATTTACCACATTTCATATAAATGCATGAAATCAATTATAACATATCCATTTTAAGACCAATGTTGCATTTTCTTTATAATTTTAACGCATTTCTTAATACATGCGGGTAAAACAAATATACAAATGCCATATTTTAGGATAAATATGGTACCTACTTTACAACTTTACCATATTAAATAATGAAAGCATGAAAAGCAATTATAACACATCCATTTTAAAACATATGTTGCACCTTCTTTATAATTTTATCGCATTTCCTAACAAATATGGGTAAAACATGTATACAAATTCCATATTTTTGGATAAATGTTGTACCTACTTTGCAACTTTACAACATATCATAATAAAATGCATGAAAAACAATTATAACACCTCCATTTTAAGACAAATGTTGCACCTTCTTTGTAACTTTACCGCATTTCTTAATAAATGTTGGTAACTCATGTATACAAATACCATATTTTAGGATAAATGTGGTACCTACTTTACAACTTTACCATATTTCATAATAAATGCATGAAAAACAATTATAACACATCCATTTTAAGACAAATGTTGCACCTTCTTTGTAATTTTTCGCATTTCTTAATAAATGCGGGTAAAACATGTATACAAATACCATATTTTGGGATAAATGTGGTATCTACTTTGTAACTTTAGCATATTTCATATAAATGCCTGAAACATAATAATAACACATCCATTTTAAGACAAATATTGCACCTTCTTTGTAATTTTATCGCATTTCTTAATAACTACTGGTAAAACCTGTATACAAATACCATATTTTAGGATAAATGTGGTACTTACTTTACAACTTTACCACATTTCATAATAAATGCATCAAAAACAATTATAACACATCCATTTTAAGACAAATGTTTCACTTTCTTTGTAATTTTATTGCATTTCCCTATAACGACGGGTAAAACCTTTATAGAAATACTATATTTTAGGTTAAATGTGGTACGTACTTTACAACTTTACCATATTTCATAATAAATGCATGAAAAACAATTATAACACATCCATTTTAAGACAAATGTTGCACCTTCGTTGTTAGTTTACAAAACATGTATATAAATATTATATTTTAGGATAAATGTGGTTTCTACTTTGTAAATTTACCACATTTCATATAAATGCATGAAATCAATTATAACATATCCATTTTAAGAAAATGTTGCATTTTCTTTATAATTTTAACGCATTTCTTAATACATGCGGGTAAAACAAATATACAAATGCCATATTTTAGGATAAATGTGGTACCTACTTTACAACTTTACCATATTAAATAATGAAAGCATGAAAAGCAATTATAACACATCCATTTTAAAACATATGTTGCACCTTCTTTGTAATTTTATCGCATTTCCTAACAAATATGGGTAAAACATGTATACAAATTCCATATTTTTGGATAAATGTTGTACCTACTTTGCAACTTTACCACATATCATAATAAAATGCATGAAAAACAATTATAACACCTCCATTTTAAGACAAATGTTGCACCTTCTTTGTAACTTTAGCGCATTTCTTAATAAATGTTGGTAACTCATGTATACAAATACCATATTTTAGGATAAATGTGGTACCTACTTTACAACTTTACCATATTTCATAATAAATGCACGAAAAACAATTATAACACATCCATTTTAAGACAAATGTTGCACCTTCTTTGTAATTTTACCGCATTTCTTAATAAATGCGGGTAAAACATGTATACAAATACCATATTTTGGGATAAATATGGTATCTACTTTGTAACTTTAGCATATTTCATATAAATGCCTGAAACATAATAATAACACATCCATTTTAAGACAAATATTGCACCTTCTTTGTAATTTTATCGCATTTCTTAATAACTACTGGTAAAACGTGTATACAAATACCATATTTTAGGATAAATGTGGTACTTACTTTACAACTTTACCACATTTCATAATAAATGCATGAAAAACAATTATAACACATCCATTTTTAGACAAATGTTTCACTTTCTTTGTAATTTTAATGTATTTCCTTATAACTACGAGTAAAACCTGTATAGAAATACTATATTTTAGGTTAAATGTCGTACCTACTTTACAACTTTACCATATTTCATAATAAATGCATGAAAAACAATTATAACACATCCATTTTAAGACAAATGTTGCACCTTCTTTGTAATTTTACCGCATTTCTTAATAAATGCGGGTAAAACATGTATACAAATACCATATTTTGGGATAAATGTGGTATCTACTTTGTAACTTTAGCATATTTCATATAAATGCCTGACACATAATAATAACACATCCATTTTAAGACAAATATTGCACCTTCTTTTTTAATTTTATCGCATTTCTTAATATTACAACTTTACCATATTTCATAATAAAGGCATGGAAAACAATTATAACACATCCATTTTAAGACAAATGTTCCACCTTCTTTGTAATTTTTCCGTATTTCTTAATAAATGCGGGTAAATCATTTATATAAATCTTATATTTTAGGATAAATGTGGTTTCTACTTTGTAAATTTACCACATTTCATATAAATGCATAAAAAACTATTATAACATAACCATTTTAAGACAAATTTTGCACCTTCTTTGTATATTTACCGCATTTCTTAATAAAGGGTGGTCAAACACGTATACAAATACCATATTTTAGGATAAATGTGGTACCTACTTTACAACCTCACCATATTAAATAATTAAAGCATGAAAAGCAATTATAACACATCCATTTTAAGACAAATGTTGAACCTTCTTTGTAATTTTATCGCATGTCTTAATAAGTGCGGATAAAACATGTATACAAATACCATATTTTAGGATAAATGTGGTACCTACTTTACAACTTTACCACATTTCATAATAAATGCATGAAAAACAATTATAACACATCCATTTTAAGACTAATGTTGCACCTTCTTTGTAATTTTACCGCATTTCTTAATAAATGCTGGTAGGACATGTATACAAATACCATATTTTAGGATAAATATGGTACCTACTTTACAACTTTACCCTATTTCATAATAAAGGCATGGAAAACAATTATAACACATCCATTTTAAGACAAATGTTCCACTTTCTTTGTAATTTTTCCGTATTTCTTAATAAATGCGGGTAAATCATTTATACAAATCTTATATTTTAGGATAAATGTGGTTTCTACTTTGTAAATTTACCACATTTCATATAAATGCATTAAAAACTATTATAACATAACCATTTTAAGACAAATTTTGCACTTTCTTTGTATATTTACCGCTTTTCTTAATAAAGGGTGGTCAAACACGTATACAAATACCATATTTTAGGATAAATGTGGTACCTACTTTACAACCTTACCACATTTCGTAATAAATGCATGAAAAACAATTATAACACATCCATTTTAAGACAAATGGGGAATTTTCATTGTAATTTTACCGTATTTCTTAATAAATGCGGGTAAAATGTAACACCCCGATAAAATATGATAATTATTTAAATTAAGTTAATAGTATATTTATTAATTTAATTAAATAATTGGATTATTATTGGAATATTATTTGGAATTATTATTATTGGAATAATAAGTTGGAATATATATAAAGAGTTCCATTTGGTAAAAAGGGTTTTTTCACGTGAAAACCAGAGAAGCGACAGAAAGTGAGAAAAGGGCAAAGAGGAAGAGCAAGAGAACGAGGGTTGAAGAAGGGAAAAGCTTGAAGCTAAAGGAGTTGCCGGATTAACTCAGGTAAGGGGGGTTTATCGTCGTTTAATGGGTATTATGGGTTAACATGTAATGGGTAGTAATAAGCCGTTGAATTGACCCTAATTGGGATGATGAGTGCTGAAAAAATTGTGATGAATAAGTTATGTTAAAGCTGTAATTGAATCTATATTTGGGTGAGTTGTGATTTTCCGAACGTGTAGCTTTTTACGGAATTGGAATCGGAGGTCCGGAAGTTCTCCAACGGCGGAAAATGTGGAAATTCTGCATTCTGCTTCGTGTTAGCGCAGGAACAGCTTTCTGTCTTGCGTTAACCGGTTAACCCAGGGTGTTAACCGGTTAACACTGTTATGAATTATGAGAAATTGCTGTCTGTCTTGCGTTAACCGGTTAACCCAGGGTGTTAACCGGTTAACACTGTTAAAATGTGCCAGGAAGCGTGTTCTGTTTGCATTAACCGGTTAACCCAGGGCGTTAACCGGTTAACACTGTTTGAAAAGTAGAAAAACTGATATTTTAAATATTGTGAACAATTGATGATTGGCCTATATTGGTGTATGATATAGGAGAGATCAATTTCCCGTTGTTTTGAGCAGTGTAGGTATTAGTAGAGTGTGCTAATACTGTGATTGATTATGTGGCATGACATAATATGATTCTGTGATAATTGTATTGATGATGTATGATGGTGTGCATAATGTTGTGAATATATCTATTATGTATGCTATTGTGAATGGACTGTTTATGGCTTAGAGTGTGAGCATATGTCCATTGTGGATTGTTGATGGTTGCATGCTAGGTGATTTAGTGTGCATAATATGGCCTTTATGGTGGTAGCTAATTCCCATGGCGAGGAATTAGTGAGTGAATTATTGTGGATTGTTGTTGATGTTTGCATGCTAGGTGATTTAGCGTGCATAGCATAGCCCTTGGGGTGGTAGCTAATTCCCATGGTGAGGAATTAGTGATGTGAGTCACTAGGTCTCAAATGAGTGGGACTAGTGAGCTTGGTAGCCGTATCTGGATTTGATCGGTGAGGTTGAACTATATGTTCACGAATAGTCGGTACCGCATGCATGGAGTCTCATTGCATAATATATGTATGGCGTATAATATGAATGGATGTATTCCAATATTATACGTGTGTTTTGTGTTGGGTTGAGTATGATTATGATTTTGAGTTGATGTTGCCGTTGCTGAATGTGTGATCTGATTTGGGTGATGAAATGTGTTAATTTACTTAGCATTACATGATATTTTATAATGCTTATTATATCGATTGAGGAACTCACCCTTACAACTATGTTTCAGGTAACGAGCAGTGATTGAGTAGAAGCTAGTGCTTGGAGTCTAGTGTAGTTCCTTAGTGGGTCATGCTCTGGTATATGTAACATCGGGACGGGATGTTTACTTTGTTTTTATTGTGGTTGTTGAACAGTTTTACCTGTAATGTGATTACATGGTTTGCATGTTGTTAGATTTCTATCCGCTGCGGATTGTGCAATGCCTTGTTTTGATTAATAAATGAGCATGACCAGTTATTATGGTGAATGGTGTGAAGTGTCAAGTGTGACACCCTTAAATTGCATATCTACTCTGATTTATATTTTGTTGAATTAATTAATTATTGGGGTATTTTAGAAGGGTGTTACATAAAACATGTATACAAATTCCATATTTTTGGATAAATGTGGTACCTACTTTACAATTTTACCATATTTCATAATAAATGCATGAAAAAAAATTATAACACATCCATTTTAAGACGATCGTTGCACCTTATTTGTAATTTTACCGCATTTCTTAATAAATGCGGGAAAAACATGTATACAAATACGCTATTTTAGGATAAATGTGGTATCTACTTTGTAACTTTACCATATTTCATTTGAATGCTTGAAAATCAATTATAACACATCCATTTTAAGACAAATGTTGCACCTTGTTTATAATTTTCCCGCATTTCTTAATAAATGCTGGTAACTCATGTATACAAATACCATATTTTAGGATAATTGTGGTACCTACTTTACAACTTTACCATATTTCATAATAAATGCATGAAAAGCAATTATAACACATCCATTTTAAGACAAATGTTGCACCTTCTTTGTAATTTTACCGCATTTCTTAATAAATGCTGGTAGGACATGTATACAAATACCATATTTTAGGATAAATATGGTACCTACTTTACAACTTTACCATATTTCATAATAAAGGCATGGAAAACAATTATAACACATCCATTTTAAGACAAATGTTCCACCTTCTTTGTAATTTTTCCGTATTTCTTAATAAATGCGGGTAAATCATTTATATAAATCTTATATTTTAGGATAAATGTGGTTTCTACTTTGTAAATTTACCACATTTCATATAAATGCATAAAAAACTATTATAACATAACCATTTTAAGACAAATTTTGCACTTTCTTTGTATATTTACCGCATTTCTTAATAAAGGGTGGTCAAACACGTATACAAATACCATATTTTAGGATAAATGTGGTACCTACTTTAAAACCTCACCATATTAAATAATGAAAGCATGAAAAGCAATTATAACACATCCATTTTAAGACAAATGTTGAACCTTCTTTGTAATTTTATCGCATGTCTTAATAAGTGCGGATAAAACATGTATACAAATACCATATTTTAGGATAAATGTGGTACCTACTTTACAACTTTACCACATTTCATAATAAATGCATGAAAAACAATTATAACACATCCATTTTAAGACTAATGTTGCACCTTCTTTGTAATTTTACCGCATTTCTTAATAAATGCTCGTAGGACATGTATACAAATACCATATTTTAGGATAAATATGGTACCTACTTTACAACTTTACCATATTTCATAATAAAGGCATGGAAAACAATTATAAAACATCCATTTTAAGACAAATGTTCCACCTTCTTTGTAATTTTTCCGTATTTTTTAATAAATGCGGGTAAATCATTTATACAAATCTTATATTTTAGGATAAATGTGGTTTCTCCTTTGTAAATTTACCACATTTCATATAAATACATTAAAAACTATTATAACATAACCATTTTAAGACAAATTTTGCACTTTCTTTGTATATTTACCGCATTTCTTAATAAAGGGTGGTCAAACACGTATACAAATACCATATTTTAGGATAAATGTGGTACCTACTTTACAACCTTACCACATTTCGTAATAAATGCATGAAAAACAATTATAACACATCCATTTTAAGACAAATGGGGAATTTTCATTGTAATTTTACCACATTTCTTAATAAATGCAGGTAAAACATGTATAAAAATTCCATATTTTTGGAAAAATGTGGTACCTACTTTACAATTTTACCATATTTCATAATAAATGCATGAAAAAAAATTATAACACATCCATTTTAAGACGATCGTTGCACCTTATTTGTAATTTTTACGCATTTCTTAATAAATGCAGAAAAAACATGTATACAAATACGCTATTTTAGGATAAATGTGGTATCTACTTTGTAACTTTACCATATTTCATTTGAATTCTTGAAAATCAATTATAACACATCCATTTTAAGATAAATGTTGCACCTTGTTTATAATTTTACCGCATTTCTTAATAAATGCTGGTAACTCATGTATACAAATACCATATTTAAGGATAAATGTGGTACCTACTTTGCAACTTTACCACATTTCATAATAAAATGCACGAAAAACAATTATAACTCCTCCTTTTTAAGGCAAATGTTGCACCTTCTTTGTAATTTTACCGCATTTCTTAATACATACGGGTAAAACATATATACAAAAACCATATTTTAGGATAAATGTGGTACCTACTTTAAAACTTTACCATATTAAATAATGAAAGCATGAAAAGCAATTATAACACATCCATTTTAAGACAAATGCTGCACTTTCTGTGTAATTTTATCGCATTTCTTAATAAATGCGGGTAAAACATGTATACAAGTACCATATTTTTGGATAAATGTGGTACCTACTTTACAACTTTACCACATTTCATAATAAATGCATGAAAAACAATTATAACACATCCATTTTAAGACAAATGTTTCACCTTCTTTGTAATTTTAGCGCATTTCTTAATAACTACGGGTAAAACCTGTATACAAATACTATATTTTAGGATAAATGTGGTACCTACTTTACAACTTTACCACATTTCATAATAAATGCATGAAAAACAATTATAACACATCCATTTTAAGACAAATGTTTCACCTTCTTTGTAATTTTACAAAACATGTATACAACAAATATTATGTTTTAGGATAAATGTGTTTTCTACTCTTTAAATTTACCACATTTCATATAAATGCATGAAAACCAATTATAGCATATCTATTTTAAGACAAATGTTACATTTTCTTTGTAATTTTAACGCATTTCTTAATACATGCGGGTAAAACATATATACAAATGCCATATTTTAGGATAAATGTGGTACCTACTTTACCATATTAAATAATGAAAGCATATAAAAGCAATTATAACACATCCATTTTACAACATATGTTGCACCTTCTTTGTAACTTTATCGAATTTCTTAATAAATGTTGGTAACTCATGTATACAAATACCATATTTTAGGAGAAATGTGTTACCTACTTTACAACTTTACCATATTTCATGATAAATGCATGAAAAACAATTATAACACATCCATTTTAAGACAAATGTTGCAACTTCTTTGTAATTTTACCGCATTTCTTAATAAATATGGGTAAAACATGTATACAAATACTATATTTTGGGATAAATGTGGTATCTACTTTGTAACTTTAGCATACTTCATATAAATGCATGAAAAATAATAATAACACATCCATTTTAAGACAAATATTGCACCTTCTTTGTAATTTTATCGCATTTCTTAATAACTACTGGTAAGTCTTGTATACAAATACCATATTTTAGGATAAATGTGGTACTTACTTTACAACTTTACCATATTTCATAATAAATGCATGAAAAACAATTATAACACATCCATTTTAAGAAAAATGTTGCACCTTCTTTGTAATTTTACTAAACGTGTATACAAATATTTTATTTTAGAATAAATGTGGTTTCTACTTTGTAAATTTACCACATTTCATATAAATGCATGAAAATTAATTATAACATATCCATTTTAAGACAAATGTTGCATTTCTTTGTATTTTTAACGCATTTCTTAATACATGCGGGTAAAACATATATACAAAAGCCTTCTTTGTAATTTTATCACATTTCTAAATAAATGTGGGTAGACACATGTATACAAATTCCATATTTTTGGATAAATGTGGTACCTAATTTGCAACTTTACCTCATTTCATAATAAAATGCATGAAAAACAAGGATAACACCTCCATTTTAAGACAAAAGTTACACCTTCTTTGTAACTTTACCGCATTTCTTAATAAATGTTGGTAGGACATGTATACAAATACCATATTCTAGGATAAATGTGGTACCTACTTTACAATTTTACCATATTTCATAATAAATGCATGAAAAAGAATTATAACACATCCATTTTAAGACAAATGTTCCACCTTCTTTGTAATTTTTCCGTATTTCTTAATAAATTCGGGTAAAACATTTATATAAATCTTATATTTTAGAATAAATGTGGTTTCTACTTTGTAAATTTACCACATTTCATATAAATGCATTAGTTTTTTGTTGTTTAGGCATTATTGTATAACATGTTCAATTGATGTTTTTAGTTTGGACATGTATATATATTATAGGGGTTGTTACAAAATGCATGAAAAACAATTATAACATAACCATTTTAAGACAAATGTTTCACTTTCTTTGTAATTTTACTGCATTTCTTAATAAATGGTGGTAAAACATGTATACAAATACCATAATTTAGGATAAATGTGGTACCTACTTTACAACTTTACCCTATTTCATAATAAATGCATGAAAAACAAATATAACACATCCATCTTAAGACAAATGTTGCACCTTCTTTGTAATTTTTCTGCATTTCTTAAAAAATGCGTGTAAACACATGTATACAAATACCATATTTTTGGATAAATGTGGTGCCTACTTTACAACTTTACTACCTTTCCTAATACATGCATGAAAGACAATTATAACACATCCATTTTAATACAAATGTTGCACCTTCTTTGTAATTTTTCCGTATTTCTTAATAAATGTGGGTAAAACATGTATACAAATCTTATATTTTAGGATAAATGTGGTTTCTACTTTGTAAATTTACCATATTTCATATAAATGCTTTAAAAACAATTATAACATAACCATATTTTCTTAATAAATATTTGCACTTTCTTTGGAAATTTACCGCATTTCTTAATAAATGGTGGTAAAACATGAATACAAATACCATATTTTAGGATAAATGTGGTACCTATTTTGCAACTTTACCACATTTCATAAGATATGCATGAAAAACAATTATAACACATCCATTTTAAGACAAATGTTGCACCTTCTTTGTAATTTTACCGCATTTCTTTATAAATGCTGGTAACACAGGTATAAAAATACCATATTTTAGGATAAATGTGGTACCTACTTTCCAACTTTACCATATTTCACAATAAATGCATGAAAAACAATTATAACACAACCATTTTAAGACAAATGATGCACCTTCTTTGTAATTTTAGCGCATTTCTTAATAAATGTCGGTAACACATGTATACAAATAGCATATTTTAGGATAAATGTGGTACCTACTTTACAACTTTACCATATTTCATAATAAATGCATGAAAAACAATTATAACACAACCATTTTAATACAAATGTTGCACCTTCTTTGTAATTTTAAGGCATTTCTTAATAAATGCCGGTAACACATGTATACAAATAACATATTTTAGGATAAATGTGGTACCTACTTTATAACTTTACCAAATTTCATAATAAATGCATGAAAATTAATTATAACACATCCATTTTAAGAAGGTCGTTGCACCTAATTTGTAATTTTGCCGCATTTCTTAATAAATGTAGGTAAAACATGTATACACATACTATATTTTAGGATAAATGTGGTACCTACTTTGCAAATTTACGACATTTCATAATAAGTGCATGAAAAACAATTATTGTTAGACGGTGTGGCTAGTGATCGAGAGGGGGGGTGAATAGATCACCTCTTTGAAATTTAACGGATTTGAAATTTTATCAGAGTTTTCAAAGTTGGCGGAAAAATCAGTCCCGAATCGACTTCCGTCTATTCTGAACCGCTACTAGAAATCCGGACACACAAGTTTAATTGCTGGATTTTAATGAGAATGACATAAACAATTCACACCAGAATTTTAACTAATTGAATGCACTTATCATTAAAGTCTATTTCCAATGAATAAAATCTAGCTAACCGTTTTGTCAAACAGTTGGTGTGTATGTGATCAATGATAAACAGCAATGGAGTTTGATTAAAAGTTTTCTTGCCACTGCTGTCTTGCAACAGGAACAATCACCACACACTAACTGAAATTGCGAAAACAGTTTTAAAACGTAAAGAGGAGTAAGGTAAGAATACGATACGCAGAGATTTGGTAAGGAAGTTCCCCACGTCGTCCTCGCGTGTGGGTACGTCTCCCTCTCAATTTCAAATGAAATTGAGAACTTTGATTATCAATTTTTTTTGCCGAATCCGTTGATACAAGGTTATGATACAAAGACAGAATTCTAAACTCTAAGAACCTCTTCTTGTATGAACCTTCACTTGATCTGAGCACGATCAAGATTTTCCTGCACGAAATTGCAAACAATTCACCGGTTCCACGACCTGCTTGCGAAATCCCCCGATCTCCAAACGCAACGCTGCGGCTGAATATGTTCTGCAAACGTGACTCCCAAACCCTCAAGAACACTCCAGTTCTTGAAGGACAAACCAGTAGGTTTTTCCTAGAAACCCCCTTCAATCTTCAACTCAGCTAGATCCTCGATCGTTCCACTGCAAACCACAGCTAGATCCTTGATCGTACCACTAAACGTTATCTCGATGCTTCTTTAATCCAAAGAACAAGAATGGTTATGTGTAAATGTTCTTGAAGAAAAGTGATTGAGAAGATGAAGAAGATGAAGTCTCTTTCAGGTTTCTAATTGCTCTCAAAAAATTGCTGATATGAACTAACCTTTGAGACTTATGCATTTCCTTCAAAGTTCCTGAAACAACTTTGTTGACTTTTGGAATATTAATTCTTTTGTGACTCAGAGGAAGTAATCTGCCTTATAATTGAAAGAATGACAGAATTTGATACATGTATATAAAATAAACGAGATTGATATGAAATAAAAGAGAAATAAGAAATGGAATTAAGTAGAAGGGGCGCCACACTCTTTCTAATCCAAGAGAGAATGATAAGCCTATGGATGAGGATCACCACAAGAAAAGGATTTCTTGATAAGATCAATTTTGGTCCAATCCAGAACCTAAGAGCAAATACTCTCACTTACACAATGTGTAAACTTGCCAAAATTCATTCATCTAAAAAGAAGATACATGCCTCCTTTATATAGGAATGGCTTAAGATAAAAAAATAACTCCTAAGAAAACAAAAGGGTTTCAACCACTAATTATCATGATAGTGGATTGAGTTATTACAAAGAAAGTGCAAAATAAAGAAGAGATAGTGGGGTTTTTGAAAGGGCAAAATAATGGCAATTCTTTATTTACCACTTCTCTTGTAATTTTCGTCCATTATAGTGTGGTTATTGGTATTTCCTTTATTTTTATTTATTTATGCATTATTGGGCCTTTTATCACATGCTTGGATGATAAGAATAAACTTGGGCTCTTTTTCTTCAATCCGGCCCATGCATTCTATTGACTTGATCATGAAGTGAACTAAAGCATCATTGACTCTTCTTGCACGTGCCCTTGTCATAGGACCTCCTAAGCCTTGCATTGTATCATTTATGTCTTGGATTACGTCCTCATCATTCCCTCCTTCTTGAAAAGAATTCGACCTCGAATTTAGACCATCATCACCTACATCAAAAGGAGATAAATCAGCCACATTAAAAGTAGTACTTACCCCATACTCACCTGGAAGTTCTATTTTGTAGGCATTGTCATTGATCCTTGAAAGTACTTGATATGGTCCATCTCCCCTAGGTTGAAGTTTGGACTTCCTTTGTGATGGGAATCTCTCTTTTCTCATATGTATCCAAACCCAATCCCCGGGTTCAAAAATAACTTTCTTTCGCCCTTTATTTGCACTTTTTGCATAACTTTTATTTTTCTTTTCAATTTGCAATTTTACTTGTTCATGCAATTTTCTCACAAATTCAGCCTTAGCTTTCCCATCTTTATGCTTCAAAATAGATGAGTTAGGCAATGGTAACAAATCAAGAGGTGTTAAAGGATTAAAACCATATACAATCTCGAAAGGTGAATGTTGTGTAGTGCTATGGACAGCCCTATTGTAAGCAAACTCTACATGAGGTAACCATTCCTCCCACATTTTAAAATTCTTTTTAAGAACAACCCTAAGAAGAGTAGAAAGAGTTCTATTTACTACTTCAGTTTGTCCATCTGTTTGGGGATGACAAGTAGTGGAAAATAATAACTTTGTACCCACCTTTCCCCACAACGTCCTCCAAAAATGGCTTAAGAACTTGGAGTCACGATCAGAGACAATGCTCCTTGGTAAGCCATGTAGGCGCACCACTTCCTTAAAGAACAAATCAGCAACATGACACGCATCATCCACCTTTTTACATGGAATAAAATGTGCCATTTTTGAAAATCTGTCCACAACTACAAAAATAGAATCTTTGCCATTCTTTGTTCTAGGCAGCCCCAAAACAAAGTCCATGGAAATGTCAATCCAAGGAAATTCAGGTACAGGCAAAGGAGTATACAAACCATGAGGCATAACTTTTGATTTAGCCTTTTTACACACAATGCATCTTTCACAAAGCTTTTGGACATCAATTTTCATGTGAGGCCAATGAAAATGTTCTTTTAAGAATTCTAGAGTTTTAGAAACCCCAAAATGACCCATTAGTCCTCCCTCATGCGCCTCTTTTACAAGTAATTCTCTAATGGAACCTTTAGGCACACATAGTTTTTTTTCTTTAAATAAATAGCCATTGTGCCTAAAATACCCATTGAAGGCAGTATGCTCACAAGCTAAAAATTTTGAAGAAAATTCAAGGTCACTTTTATACAAATCTTTAATATGCTCAAGACCAAAAACTTTTGTTTCAAGAGTAGAAAGCAAGACATGTCTTCTTGAGAGTGCATCTGCCACAACATTAGATTTACCTTTCTTATGCTTGATTACATAAGGAAATTGTTCAAGAAACTCAACCCACTTGGCATGCCTCTTATTCAACTTACCTTGTCCCTTCAAATGTTTCAAGGATTCGTGATCACTATGAATGACAAACTCTTTGGGCAGCAAGTAATGTTGCCAAGTTTGTAGCGCTCTCACCAAGGAATACAATTCCTTATCATATGTAGAATAATTAAGGGCAGCCCCTTTTAGCTTTTCACTAAAATAAGCAAGTGGATGACCTTCCTGCAACAAAACAGCTCCAATTCCCACATTAGATGCATCGCATTCAATTTCAAAAGATTTAGAAAAATTAGGCAATGCAAGAACTGGTGCTTGGGTGAGCTTTTCCTTTAGGGCAGCAAAGGCTTGCTCTTGTTTTTCACCCCATTTAAAACCAACATCCTTTTTAACAATTTCATTGAGGGGTGCTGCCAAGGTACTAAAGTCCTTCACAAACCTCCTATAAAAACTAGCCAAACCATGAAAGCTTCTTACCTCACTTACATTTTTGGGAGGAGGCCACTCTCGAATGGCTTTCACCTTTTCCTCATCAACGTGGACTCCTTTAGAGCTTACAATGAAACCTAAGAAAATCACCTGATCGGTGCAAAAGACACATTTTTCTAGGTTGGCATACAAATTTTCATATCTTAGCACTTGCAAAACAGCCTTTAAATGAATGCAATGATCATCTAAGTTCTTGCTATAAATCAAAATATCATCAAAATACACAACAACAAACTTACCCAAGAACTCCCTTAACACATGGTTCATTAGTCTCATGAAAGTACTAGGTGCATTAGTTAATCCAAAAGGCATAACCATCCACTCATACAAACCAAATTTTGTTTTAAAAGCAGTTTTCCATTCATCCCCTTCCCTTATTCTAATTTGGTGATATCCACTTTTCAAATCAATTTTAGAAAATAAGCATGCACCAAACAATTCATCAAGCAAATCATCTAGTCTAGGAATAGGATGCCTATATTTAATGGTAATATTGTTAATGGCCCTACAATCAGTGCACATCCTCCAACTACCATCCTTTTTAGGGACTAGAATAATAGGGACAGCACAAGGACTTAAACTTTCTCTTACCCATCCTTTACTTATCAATTCAGCAACTTGCCTTTGTATCTCTTGAGTTTGTTGTGGATTGCTTCTATATGCTGGCCTATTAGGCAAAGATGCTCCTGGATTGAGATCAATATGATGTTCAATTCCTCTTATAGGTGGTAAACCACTTGGCACCTCTTCCGGAAACAATTCTTTAAAATCCTGCAAAAGAGACTCAATACAATTTGGCAATTTTTTTTCATTAGAAATAGTGGTTAGCAAAGGCACCTCCTTGCAAAAGAGCAAGTACAAAGGCTGGTGTGACACAATTGCTTCTTTCACATCTCTTTTTTTTGCAATTAAACTTTGTTTCTTTTCTCTTTTATCATTCTTTTTCTTTTCATTCTTTTCTTTTTTTTTCTTTTTCTTTTTTTTTTTTTTTCTTTTTCTTTTTCTTTTCTTTCTTGATCATATTTTTCTCTCATTTTTCTTTGATCTTCTCTCACCTCACTAGGATTTAACGGTACAAGATTGATCTTTTGATCATGATACATAAAAGAGTACTTATTGGAGTATCCATCATGATTGGCTTTTCTATCAAATTGCCAAGGCCTTCCTAATAACAAATGACTAGCTTCCATTGGTACTACATCACACAACACTACATCCTCATATTTTCCAATTTTAAAACAAATCTCAACTTGTTTATTAACAAGCATTTCTACACTTTCATTAAGCCATTGGAGTTTGTAAGGCTTAGGGTGAGGTTTTGTTTCCAATTTTAGTTTAGAAACCAGACGCGTGCTTGCAACATTTGTACAACTTCCTCCATCAATTATTAAAGAACAAACCTTTCCTTGCACAAAGCATCTTGTATGAAAAAGGTTTTCTCTTTGACTTGTATCCTCCTCCTTTATTTGGCTTCCCAACATTCTTCTCACCATGAGTAAATCTCCACTAGGTATTTCTTCTTCAAACTCCTCATCATAATCACCATCCTCCTCTTCAACAATTTCTTCATTTTCTTCCATAAGCATAGTTCTCTTTGTTGGACATTGAGATGCAATATGTCCTTGGCCTTGACACTTGAAACACTTAACACTTTTGTTAGTTGAAACACTTGAAGAAGAAGATGTAATAGTTTTACCTTTGTTTTCAACCGTGGCTTCCTTAGATGATGAAGCACCTTCCTTCTTTGTTTTGTCCTTCCAACTTTGAGAATTGAAAGTGGTGGAATTTCTCCTTGCTTGGCTCTTTCTTTTGAGTTGTTGTTCCACTTTGATAGCTTGGTGTACCAATTCATCCATTTCAACATAGTGATGAAGTTCCACTATGTCACTAATGTCATGATTTAGACCATGGAGAAACCTAGCCATAGTTGCTTCATCGTCCTCCTCTACATTAGCTCTAATTTTGAGAACTTCCATCTCCTTGAAATATTCTTCAACACTTTTAGAACCTTGAGTGAGCCTTTGCAATTTGTTGTGCAATTCCCTATGATAATAGGAAGGAACAAACCTTCTCCTCATGATTCTTTTCATCTCTTCCCAAGTATCAATTGGTCGTTCTGCATACCTCCTTCTATCTTTGGTCAATTGATCCCACCAAACTAAAGCATACTCCTTGAACTCAATAGAAGCAACCTGCACTTTTTCAAGGTTAGAATAATTGTGACAATTAAAAATTTGTTCAAGTTTAGTCTCCCATTCTAGATATGCCTCCGGGTCACTCTTCCCAACAAAAGTTGGAACTTTAATTTTTATGCCCCTCAAATTATCTCCCCCTTGTCTCCTTCTACGTCTTCTTTCCTCCTCATCGCCACTACCATCATTAGAATTTTGGGGCCTCCTTTCCAACTCATCAATTCTTTGTTGAAGTTGTTCACCTTGTTCTCTTAACAATCTTTCAAAATTGTCACGCATGGCTGCGATCTGAACAGTTAAAGCTGCTGTTCTAGGTGAAGGTGGACTAGACATAATTGTGAAATATTTGTGAAATTAGGAACAAGTGTTTAAAAATGGACCTTACCACTCTACTCACGTGTTTACACTCAATCACTCGTGTTTTACTCAATTTTTATTTTCTTTTGGCTTTTTTTTTCTAATAAAAACACTCTGCCTTTTACCACTCAATTTGCTCTTTTAGTTCTTTAGAGAAACCAAAATGAATCAACACAAAGAAATCAATTTCAGATGATAATCAACACACAAAAAACAGCAAACAAAAAAAAAGAGACTCTAAAACAAAGGAAACAAGGAGAATTTTAAGAGTGTGGCAAGAAAAAAAAAATAGAACTTTTCTCTTTTTTTTTTCTTTTTTTTTTCTTTTTTTTTTTTTTGAATCACAATCTTTAACAATGAGATCCTTTTTTTATAATTTTTTTTCTTCTTATAACTCTTTTTTTTTCGATTTTTTTTTATAATGATAAATGGATAATAATGAAAGAACAAAGAATATAGACGATTTACCACATTTTGGCCCTTTTTTTTTGGAATATGCTCTAATTACCACTTGATATGAACTAACCTTTGAGACTTATGCATTTCCTTCAAAGTTCCTGAAACAACTTTGTTGACTTTTGGAATATTAATTCTTTTGTGACTCAGAGGAAGTAATCTGCCTTATAATTGAAAGAATGACAGAATTTGATACATGTATATAAAATAAACGAGATTGATATGAAATAAAAGAGAAATAAGAAATGGAATTAAGTAGAAGGGGCGCCACACTCTTTCTAATCCAAGAGAGAATGATAAGCCTATGGATGAGGATCACCACAAGAAAAGGATTTCTTGATAAGATCAATTTTGGTCCAATCCAGAACCTAAGAGCAAATACTCTCACTTACACAATGTGTAAACTTGCCAAAATTCATTCATCTAAAAAGAAGATACATGCCTCCTTTATATAGGAATGGCTTAAGATAAAAAAATAACTCCTAAGAAAACAAAAGGGTTTCAACCACTAATTATCATGATAGTGGATTGAGTTATTACAAAGAAAGTGCAAAATAAAGAAGAGATAGTGGGGTTTTTGAAAGGGCAAAATAATGGCAATTCTTTATTTACCACTTCTCTTGTAATTTTCGTCCATTATAGTGTGGTTATTGGTATTTCCTTTATTTTTATTTATTTATGCATTATTGGGCCTTTTATCACATGCTTGGATGATAAGAATAAACTTGGGCTCTTTTTCTTCAATCTGGCCCATGCATTCTATTGACTTGATCATGAAGTGAACTAAAGCATCATTGACTCTTCTTGCACGTGCCCTTGTCATAGGACCTCCTAAGCCTTGCATTGTATCATTTATGTCTTGGATTATGTCCTCATCAATTGCTCCAACACTGCTTTTGATCTTGTGTTCAATTGTTTTCCCTCAATGAATTCGTGTCTTGCACTGCTGTTATAACCTGTCTTATATATGCTGCAAAACAGTTACTGTTATACCACAAAACAGCTTTATGTATTGATACATAAGAGTGTGCATCGATGCGTACTGTAAGATATGTGAAATTTTGGTGAAATTGACTAATCATGTATCGATGCAAAAGTCGTGTGTATCGATGCATGTGATTATTTCACTAGTATGTATCGATGCCTGATGCGTATGTATTGATACACAGGCTGTTTCAATTAGTCATGTATCGATGCAGGGATCGTGTGGATCGATGCATAGAGTCTTTTGCCTTTCATGTATTGATGCATGACTCGTATGCATCGATGCATACTGAACAAAAATGTTTTGTGATTTATCACATGCTGTATGTATCGATGCAGAGGCTTATGTATTGATGCATACTGACACAAAATGCATTTTAATTGTTATTTTAAGGAAAGTATCAATGTAGGTCTATATGTATAGTTATGCAACAATAGAGTGGGATGAAAAACATAATAAAACACAAATGTATCATGTAATGTAATGCACAACCAACATTTGGATGATGATCACACAATTTGCTATCATTAAAAATTAATTCAAGGTAAAGAATTTTCTCACAAACTCCCCCTTTTTGATGATGGCAAATTCTTGGCAAGATGTGTGATACTCCCCCTGAGTTTGTGCATATCTGCATTTTCTCCCCCTTTGTCAACATCAAAAAGAGGAAGAAACAGAATCATCAAGGTAGCATAGTGTAGCAGGACATGGCAAAAAAAGGATAACAGACTATCAATCACAAAGAATGAAGCTTCAAATAAGGGCAATAACAATAGAGATAAACAGAAAGAGAAAAGCATTTAAATATTCAAACGAGTTGAAGAGTTACATAAGCTAAACCATATATTGTGCAACAAAATAAAACTTGAGCAAGATGAAATGAAATGCAGTGAGCTGAAATGATGCTGGGTTAATTTGGATTGTGGCCACCACAGGACTCCTCATCATGTCTGTCAGGATCTCTATAGCTTGGCGGAGGCGGAGGAGGAGGCATTGTGTCTGGATTTTGGCCCATGAATGAGTATTGCCTAAATCGGTTCTGAACTTCAATGCTTCTAAAGTTGTCCATAATGCCAGGATTTTCACGGCAGTCGTCCATAAAGCCGGACATTTCGTTGTAGAAAACCTGATGCCATTTAACCAAGTCTTGGTGCCAAGCGTGTTGATTTTGATACATCCGTGTATGCTCATCATGCCAGTCCCGATGCTCGTTGTGCCATTCAGATTGTTGAACATGCCAGTACCGTGCTTCTTCATGGCGTTCTTTGTTGACAATTTCCATTTGTTGAAGCATGTGAGTGATGTCCGCATTTGGTGTTGAGGCTGAAGTACCACCGGAGAATGGAGGGGTTGTAGGTTCAGGTACATAGTTGGTAGGAGACCACCTTCGTGGCACCCAATCACCCCAACCAGCATTGGCCTCAGCTTGTGGTGCATCTGTTTCAGCCGCATCCTGCATTTCTTCATCAGGCTGATCTTCAGCAACATGGATGCGTTCCGAGGGCACGTCAAAGTTGTAAATTCTGGTTTTGGATTTTCTTTCGAAGAAATAGAAACATTTGCGGTCCTTGTCCCACCGATATCCCATATGCGATAGAGTGGCAGAGTCAAACTCTTGAGCAACAGATGGAGATAGGAGAGGAACAATAGGTATTGCAACTTTCCAAAACTTAAGAATTTTCATTATTTGAGAGGCATAACCTAGAGCCACATTCTTGGAGCTGTCTCGCACGAAAAATAGTCGTTTTACAAAGTAATTAGCCCAATTTAAGAGCACCTTATTTTGCAAAATGTAGAGAAGATGTATGCAGGGCCTGTCCAACCGCGAATGTCCACTGTTTGTTGGACGCAGAATATGTGTAATAATCCAGTGAAGAATACGCGGAGTTTGCTTGATCATACCAGACGTGACGTGTTCATCATCACTCAACGGTCTGTCTATCTTTAGGATAGATGGAGTAAAGTCCTTCATGTCAAATTCAGAATCAAAATGCAGGTCATGCCAGCACTTGAAAGCCATCGACGGAGGCGGCATTTGAAATACCGTTTCCCAATCAGAGGCTTCAAAGGTATATGTTCTGACTCCGATAGAACACCGGAACATATAGCCTCTACTAGTTTGTAAGCCAGCATAAAAGACCCGAATGAAATCCTCATGATAATCATCCTTTGTGGACAGAAACGACCCAAGTCTTTGTGCATGTAAGAGTTCAACCACTTCATTTAGGTGTAGGTGAATAGCATCTGTTTTATCAAAGACGTGAGGTTTCATGACTAACCTTGTCTTGAAGGATTCCTCAAATTCAGCAGCAACAGCAGGATGAAGTATCTCTAAGGCATTTGAAGGAACGTCTGGTGGTTGCTGAGATGTACCGGTTGTTTCCTTTCCCTTTCCTTTTCCTTTGGCTCTGACTGGAATAGTGCGTGGAGGCATGGTGATGTGAGATTTAGGGTTTTAGAGAGAGAGTGAAGATGAGGAGGATTAGGGTTAGCCACTGGTTTTGGGGTTTTTGAGGGCAGATGATATGAAGTCTTGAGATAGGAAGTGATATGATTGGCTGATGTGTCGATGCATGAGAGAGAAAGAAATGCATTTAATTCAGATAACATCAGTATGTATCGATGCAGATGGTCATGCGTCGATGCCAAATATTCACAATGGGCATGTGTATCGATACATGGGATGGATGCATCGATGCATCCTGAAGCAGTTTTTAAAAAATTTGAATTTCAGAATGTATGGATCGATGCTTGCTTCGTTTGTGTCGATGCATACTGATGCTGAACTAGCTTTTAATGAATTTTAATGCAGTATGAATATGCATTATGCACTATGTCATGATGATTATGCTCAAGAGAGATTTAGAAGTCAGATTGTTAATGTGCACACAATATGGACAAGGAGTATATGCAATCAAATTTTATATCAACTAGAGTAAGAACATTTGTTCTAACATACACAATCACTTAGCAATAAGAAAATTGTAGAAAGGATTGATATTACCTCTGTTGGAGAACTCTTGTGATGGATAATTGACATCTAAAACAGCTCTTATCAACCATGGTGAGGCATAATATAATTAAGAGGTAACATGCTTATGACATCAATTGAGAAAGATCTAAGATTCCCAATTCGCGACGAATGTTGAAGAAAGGTTCCGTTGCCAATGGTTTAGTGAAAATATCAGCAAGCTGATTTTTGGAATCAACGTGCTCAAAGACAACGTCTTCTTTTTCAACATGATCACGAAGGAAATGATGTCTTATCTCTATGTGTTTAGTGCGTGAGTGTAAAACAGGGTTTTTAGTAAGGTTTATGGCACTAGTGTTGTCACATTTGATAGGAATACGTTTGAGTTGAATGTTGAAGTCTTGTAGTTGCTGTTTCAGCCATAAAATCTGAGCGCAACAACTCCCGGCTGCAACGTATTCTGCCTCTGCAGTTGACAAAGCCACAGAAACTTGCTTTTTGCTATGCCAACTGACCAAGGAGTTTGAAAACAGGTGACATGTACCACTTGTGCTTTTCCTATCTGATTTGCAGCCAGCAAAATCAGAATCGGAGTACCCTACTAAGCTACAATCACTTCCTTTGGAATACCAAAGCCCATATTTAGGTGTTCTGTGAAGATATCTAAATATGCGCTTCACCGCTTTTAGGTGCGATTCCTTAGGATTTGATTGATAGCGTGCACACATACAAACACTAAACATGATGTCAGGTCTAGAAGCAGAAAGATACAAGAGAGATCCAATCATACCTCTGAACCTTTTGACATCTACACACTTACCGTGCTCATCCTTATCTAGATTTCCGTTGGTAGGCATTGGGGTGTCGATTGATTTTGAGTCATTCATTCCAAAGCGCTTGAGTAGTTCTCTGCAGTATTTTGTTTGACATACTGCTGTACCTCATCAAGTTGCTTTATTTGCAGTCCTAAGAAGTAGTTCAGCTCCCCCATTAGACTCATCTCAAATTCACCCTGCATAACCTTAGAAAATTCTTCGACCAAGTGTATGTTAGTTGAACCAAATATGATATCGTCGACATAAACTTGAACTAAAAGAATGTGCTTCCCTTTGTGTTTAATAAAGAGAGTATTGTCCACTTTACCTCTTGAATATCCATGATCAATCAGGAATTTGCTAAGCCTTTCATACCAAACCCGAGGGGCTTGTTTAAGACCATACAAAGCTCGTTTTAATTTGTAAACATGATCTGGATTTTCAGCATTTTCAAAACCAGGAGGTTGTGAAACATATACTTCTTCATTTATGACACCATTGAGAAAGGCACTCTTTACGTCCATTTGGTAAAGCTTAAAATCCTTAGAACACGCATAGGCAAGCAAAAGACGTATAGCTTCAAGGCGAGCAACTGGAGCATAAGTTTCCTCATAGTCTATGCCCTCCTCTTGGTTATACCCTTGTGCTACTAAACGTGCCTTGTTCCTAGTAATCACTCCGTTTTCATCAAGCTTGTTCCTAAAAACCCACTTAGTGCCTATGATATGATGATCTCGCAGACGAGGGACAAGTTCCCAAACGTCATTTCTTTTAAATTGATTAAGCTCTTCTTGCATGGCCATTAGCCAAAATTCATCAATCAAGGCCTCTTTGGCATTCTTAGGTTCTACTTGTGAAACAAACGCGAAGTGAGAACAAAAATTACTTATCTTAGAACGAGTCATTACTCCCTTTGAAATGTCTCCCAAGATGTTGTCAATGGGATGGTCTTTTGAGGATCTCCAAGCTGTTGGAAGATCATTCACTTCAACTGTCTTTTCTTCCTCAATTTCTTCATGACTAGTATCTTCCTCCTTCTCATGGGCAGCTGTTTTGGACTGATCAGTTTCCTCAACAGCTTCCTTGAGTATGTCTTCTGTAGATACACCTGCGTCATCAAAAGAAATACCTTTTCCGACATTTTTCGGATAAGACTCATCAAAAGAAACATGAACAGATTCTTCAACAGTAAGTAAACGCTTATTATACACTCTATATGCTTTACTTGACAGTGAGTAACCAAGAAAGATACCTTCATCTGCTTTTGCATCAAACTTCCCAATGTTTTCCTTACCGTTATTCAAAACAAAACATTTACAACCGAATACGTGAAGATGTGACAAGTTTGGTTTTCTTCCTTTCAAAAGTTCATAAGGAGTTTTGTTTAAAATAGGACGAATTGAGATTCTGTTTAGAACATAACAGGCTGTGCTGACAGCATCAGCCCAAAAGTATTTTGGTAATCCACCCTCATTAAGCATTGTTCTTGCCAACTCCTCTAAAACACAATTTTTACGCTCCACAACGCCATTTTGTTGTGGAGTGCGAGGGGCTGAAAAGTTATGCTCAATACCATACTTGTCACAAAACTTCTCAAAGTGATAATTTTGAAACTCACCACCATGATCGCTACGAATTGTAACTATTTTGGAATTCATTTTGTTTTGGGACAGATTTGCAAAATTTTTAAAAGCAGAAAAAGTTTCATCTTTGCTATGAAGGAATATAGTCCAAATGAATCTAGAGTAGTCATCAACTATTACAAAGCCATAGTAATTTCCACCTAGGCTCTTTGTCCTAGAAGGTCCAAAGAGGTCCATATGGAGAAGCTCAAGGGGTCGTGAAGTTGAAATTACATTTTTAGATTTAAAAGACACCCTTGTTTGCTTTCCCATTTGGCACGCGTCACATAGGTGGTCTTTTGAAAATTTTATTTTTGGTAGACCGACTACTAGATCCTTAGATACAACCTTATTTAGCAAATCGAAGTTAACATGCGCTAAACGTCTATGCCAAAGCCAAGAATCATCATTCAAGGTGACTAGACATTTAGTATTTGTTAAAGGTACATCAAACAAGTCAAGCATATAGATATTGTTTACTCTTACACCCTTAAACACAATGTTTTGTTCAACATGTTCAATTATGCAGCAAGTTTTTGTAAACGACACTTTATAGCCCATGTCGCATAGTTGACTTATGCTTAACAAATTGTGTTTAAGTCCCTCAACTAAATGGACATTTGAAATAGTAGTGGTGGAGGGATTACCTACACTACCTTTGCCGAGTATAGCTCCTTTGTTGTTGTCTCCATAAGTGACATATCCCTTCTTCTTTGCCTTGAAGTCTATAAAGAGCGATATGTCACCGGTCATGTGCCTCGAGCAGCCGTTGTCAAGAAACCACCTTCTATCTGCGGAGGCAAGGCATTCATCCTACAACATCAAAAGAGAGAAGTTGGTACCCAATTTTCATTGGGTCCAAGTGGGTAAGTGCTAACATGGTTGCCTTTTGGCTTCCATTGATAAATGCCTTTAGGGACAAGAAATCTCCTAAATTTGCATTTCTCAATGGTATGGCCAGCATGGCAACAATAATGACATAGACCATGATGATGTGTTTGTTGTTTCTTGTTCATTGAATCCTTTAGAATAAAAGAGTATTTTGCATATGGAGGATTCAATGACTTCTTAAACAACTTGGGGTCAACGGCATAAGTAACTTTAGGTTGTAGCGCTTTCTCTAATTTGACCTTAAGAGTGTTTACCTCTTTTTGCCAAATATAACAAGCGTCACAATACCTAACTCTACTACATCCGTCAATGTCAATAATTTTTGAATTTTCTGCAATACTAGCTTTCAACGCTTCTAACTCAATTTCAGCTTTGTTTACTTTACCTTCCAAAAATGAAAAAATATGTTTGTCGGAAGATAGTCTTTTAAAAGCATCTACAGCTTCGTTATGCAGTTTTTCAAAAGCTATTTTTAGTTCCAAAAAAGACATAGAAGAGAAATTATTGTAGTAGGCTTGTTTTACCTTTTTGTCATTGTTTTTCTTCTTGTGGTAGGACAGATTTTTTGTGTGAGCCATAAGGCACAGATTTGCTGCTTCATCATCATCGCTTGAGCTTTGTGTGCTTGATGAATCGCTATCACTTTCCCATGCAATGTACGCTCTTCTTTGTTTGCTGTACCCTTTTGGTGAATCCTTTCTTTGATCCTTATACTTTATAGGGCAATCCGTTTTATAATGTCCAGATTTACCATAATTAAAACAGGATCCTCTTCCTCTACTCTTCTTGTTCTCTTCTTGTTTCGAATTTGTAGATTGTTTTCGAAACTTCATGAGATTTTTGTCGGAATGCTTGACTCCATTCTTTCGAATGAATCTATTGTATCTCCTTACAAACAGTCCCATTTCCTCATCATCCGAGTCTTTGTCACTACTTGAATCATTGTCGCTTTGCTCTTTTCGTGAGGACTTAGAGCTAGAGGCCACAAGAGCTATTGGCTTCTTCTCTCCCTCTTTGTCTCTTTTCTTCTCCTTTTCCTTCTTACTTTTGTTCTCATATTTTTCAAGACTTTCCAATGCTTGCTGATGTTCTTCCAGCTTTCCAAACAAAGTTGTAATCGTAAGTCTTGTTAGATCGTTGGCTTCCTTGATTGCTGTTACTTTAGGTTGCCACTCCCTGCTAAGACACCTGAGAATTTTATTAGTAGCAATTTCATTGGAAATAGGTTTTCCAAGAGCATTCAATCGGTTAGTTAGATGAGTGAATCTCTTTTGCATGTCGGAGATGGATTCTCCTTGTTTCATGCGAAAGAGCTCAAACTCTTGATTGAGTGTGTTAATGCGGGACTGTTTTACTTCAGTAGTACCCTCATGGGCAACTTCTAAAGCATCCCACATTTCTTTAGCTGTCGTGCAATGGGATACTCGATAATACTCATCAACACCAAGTGCTGAAATTAACATGTTTCGAGCTCTCCAATCACACGACCACTTTTTCTCATCTTTCTCATTCCAATCATCTTCTGGTTTAGGTACTATGGCGCCAGCTGCATTAGTCATAGTAATTTGAAACGGACCGTTTTCAATGGCAGCCCATACTAGCCTATCCACAGAATTTATATGAACTCGCATGCAGTCTTTCCAGTAGCCGTAATTTTCACCGTTGAAAATAGGCGCTCTATTATACGCCCCCTTTGGTTCAGAATCCATACTGTTACAGGCAGCCACAGAGCACCAGCGAACCGGCGCTCTGATACCACTTGTTAGACGGTGTGGCTAGTGATCGAGAGGGGGGGGGGGGTGAATAGATCACCTCTTTGAAATTTAACGGATTTGAAATTTTATCAGAGTTTTCAAAGTTGGCGGAAAAATCAGTCCCGAATCGACTTCCGTCTATTCTGAACCGCTACTAGAAATCCGGACACACAAGTTTAATTGCTGGATTTTAATGAGAATGACAGAAACAATTCACACCAGAATTTTAACTAATTGAATGCACTTATCATTAAAGTCTATTTCCAATGAATAAAATCTAGCTAACCGTTTTGTCAAACAGTTGGTGTGTATGTGATCGATGATAAACAGCAATGGAGTTTGATTAAAAGTTTTCTTGCCACTGCTGTCTTGCAACAGGAACAATCACCACACACTAACTGAAATTGCGAAAACAGTTTTAAAACGTAAAGAGGAGTAAGGTAAGAATACGATACGCAGAGATTTGGTAAGGAAGTTCCCCACGTCGTCCTCGCGTGTGGGTACGTCTCCCTCTCAATTTCAAATGAAATTGAGAACTTTGATTATCAATTTTTTTTGCCGAATCCGTTGATACAAGGTTATGATATAAAGACAGAATTCTAAACTCTAAGAACCTCTTCTTGTATGAACCTTCACTTGATCTGAGCACGATCAAGATTTTCCTGCACGAAATTGCAAACAATTCACCGGTTCCACGACCTGCTTGCGAAATCCCCCGATCTCCAAACGCAACGCTGCGGCTGAATATGTTCTGCAAACGTGACTCCCAAACCCTCAAGAACACTCCAGTTCTTGAAGGACAAACCAGTAGGTTTTTCCTAGAAACCCCCTTCAATCTTCAACTCAGCTAGATCCTCGATCGTTCCACTGCAAACCACAGCTAGATCCTTGATCGTACCACTGAACGTTATCTCGATGCTTCTTTAATCCAAAGAACAAGAATGGTTATGTGTAAATGTTCTTGAAGAAAAGTGATTGAGAAGATGAAGAAGATGAAGTCTCTTTCAGGTTTCTAATTGCTCTCAAACAATTGCTCCAACACTGCTTTTGATCTTGTGTTCAATTGTTTTCCCTCAATGAATTCGTGTCTTGCACTGCTGTTATAACCTGTCTTATATATGCTGCAAAACAGTTACTGTTATACCACAAAACAGCTTTATGTATTGATACATAAGAGTGTGCATCGATGCGTACTGTAAGATATGTGAAATTGACTAATCATGTATCGATGCAAAAGTCGTGTGTATCGATGCATGTGATTATTTCACTAGTATGTATCGATGCCTGATGCGTATGTATTGATACACAGGCTGTTTCAATTAGTCATGTATCGATGCAGGGATCGTGTGGATCGGTGCATAGAGTCTTTTGCCTTTCATGTATTGATGCATGACTCGTATGCATCGATGCATACTGAACAAAAATGTTTTGTGATTTATCACATGCTGTATGTATCGATGCAGAGGCTTATGTATTGATGCATATTGACACAAAATGCATTTTAATTGTTATTTTAAGGAAAGTATCAATGTAGGTCTATATGTATAGTTATGCAACAATAGAGTGGGATGAAAAACATAATAAAACACAAATGTATCATGTAATGTAATGCACAACCAACATTTGGATGATGATCACACAATTTGCTATCATTAAAAATTAATTCAAGGTAAAGAATTTTCTCACAATTATAACATATCCATTTTAAGACAAATGTTGCACTTTTTTGTAATTTTACCGCATTCATTAATAAATATTGGTAACACATGCATACAAATACCATATTTTAGGATAAATGTGGTACCTACTTTATAACTTTACCATATTTCACAATAAATGTCTGAAAAACAATTATAACACATCTATTTTAAGACAAATGTTGCACCTTCTTTGTTATTTTACCACATTTCTTAATAAATGCGGGTAAAACATGTATACAAATACGATATATTAGGATAAATATGGTATCTACTTTGTAACTTTACCATGTTTTATATAAATACATGAAAAACAATTATAACACATCCATTTTAAGACAAATATTGCACCTTCTTTGTAATTTTATCGCATTTCTTAATAACTACGGGTAAAACCTGTATACAAGTACCATATTTTACGATAAATGAGGTACCTACTTTACAACTTTACCACATTTCATAATAAATGCATGAAAAACATGTATACAAATACCATATTTTTGGATAAATGAGCTATCTACCATGTAACCTTAGAATATTTCATATAAATGCATGAATTTTTTTTATAACACATTCATTTTAAGACAAATGTTGCACCTTCTTTGTAATTTTATCGCATTTCTTAATAACTACGGGTAAAACCTGTATACAAATACCATATTTTAGGATAAATATGGTACCTACTTTACAACCTTACCACATTTTGTAATAAATGTATGAAAAACAATTATAACACATCCATTTTAAAACAAATGGTGAATTTTCATTGTAATTTTACCGCATTTCTTAATAAATGTTGTCAACTCATGTATACAAATACCATAATTTGGGATAAATGTGGTACCTACTTTACAACTTTACCATATTTCATAATAAATGCATGAAAAACAATTATAACAAATCCATTTAAAGACAAATGTTGCACTTTCTTTGTAATTTTGCAGCATTTCGTAATAAATGCGGGTAAAACATGTATACAAATACCATATTTTAGGATAAATGTGGTACCTACTTTGCAACTTTACCACATTTCATAATAAATGCATGAAAAACAATTATAACACATCCATTTTAACACAAATGTTCCACCTTCTTTGTAATTTTTCCGTATTTCTTAATAAATGCGGGTAAACCATTTATACAAATCTTATATTTTAGGATAAATGTGTTTTCAACTTTGTAAATTTACCTCATTTCATATAAATGCATTAAAAACTATTATAGCATAACCATTTTAAGACAAATTTTTCACTTTCTTTGAATATTTACCTCATTTCTTAATAAAGGGTGGTAAAACACGTATATAAATACCATATTTTAGGATAAATGTGGTACCTACTTTACAACCTTACCACATTTCGTAATAAATGAATGAAAAACAATTATAACACATCCATTTTAAGACAAATGGTGAATTTTCTTTATAAATGCGGATAAAACATGTATACAAATACCATACTTTAGGATAAATGTGGTACCTACTATACAATTTTACCACATTTCATAATAAATGCATGAAAAACAATTATAACACATCCATTTTAAGACGATAGTTGCAGCTTAATTGTAATTTTACCGCATTTCTTAATAAATGTAGGAAAAACATGTACACAAATACCATATTTTAGGCTAAATGTGGTATCTACTTTGTAACTTTACCATATTTCATATGAATGCATGAAAATCAACTATAACACATCCATTTTAAGACATATGTTGCACCTTCTTTGTTATTTTATCGAATTTCTTAATAAATGTGGGTAAAACATGTATACAAAAACCATATTTTAGGATAAATGTGGTACCTACTTTGCAACTTTACCACATTTCATAATAAAATGCATGAAAAACAATTAAAGCACCTCCATTTAAAGAAAAATGTCGCATCTTCTTTGTAATTTTACCGCATTTATTAATACATGCGGGTAAAACATATATACCCACATTACAACTTTACCTTATTTCATAATAAATGCATGAATAACAATTATAACACTTCCATTTTAAGACAAATGTTGCACTTTATTTGTAATTTTACCTCATTTCTTAATAAATGCGGGTAAAACATGTATACAAATACCATAATTTGGGATAAATGTGGTACCTACTTTACAACCTTACCACATTTCGTAATAAATGCATGAAAAACAATTATAACACATCCATTTTAAGATAAATGTTGCACTTTCTTTATAATTTTACCGCATTTCTTAATAAATGCGGGTAAAACATGTATACAAATACCAAATTTTAGGATAAATGTGGTACCTACTTTGCAACTTTACCATATTTCATAATAAAATGCATGAAACATAATAATAACACCTCCATTTTAAGACAAATGTTGCACCTTCTTTGTAATTTTACCACATTTCTTAATAAATGCTAGTAACACATGTATACAAATACCATATTTTAGGATAAATGTGGTACCTACTTTACAACATCACCATATTTCATATAAATGCCTGAAAAACAATAATAACACATCCATTTTAAGACAAATGTTGCACTTTCTTTGTAAGTTTACCGCATTTATTAATAAATGCGGGTAAAACATTTATACAAATACCAACGTTTTGGATAAATGTGGTATCTACTTTGTAACTTTAGCATATTTCATATAAATGCATGAAAAACAATTATAACATAACGATTTTAGGACAAATGTTGCATTTTCTTTGTAATTTTAATGCCTTTCTTAGTAAATGTGGGTAAAACATATATACAAATACTATATTTTAGGATAAATGTGGTACCTACTTTACAACTTTACCACATTTCAAAATAAATGCATGCAAAAAATATTATAACACATCCATTTTAAGACAAATGTTGCACCTTCTTTGTAATTTTACAAAACATGTATACAAATATTATATTTTAGGAAAAATATGGTTTCTAATTTGTAAATTTAACACAATTCATATAAATGCTTGAAAAACAATTATAACATATCCATTTTAAGACAAATGTTGCATTTTCTTTGAAATTTTAACGTATTTCTTAATAAATGTGGGTAAAACATGTATACAAATTCCATATTTTTGGATAAATGTGGTACCTACTTTGCAACTTTACCATATTTCATAATAAAATGCATGAAAAACAATTATAACACCTCCATTTTAAGACAAATGTTGCACCTTCTTTGTAATTTTACCACATTTCTTAATAAATGCGGGTAAAACATGTATACAAAAACCATATTTTGGGATAAATGTGGATCTACTTTTTAACTTAGCTTAGCATATTTCATATAAATGCATGAAAAATAATTATAACACATCCATTTTAAGACAAATGTTGCACCTTCTTTGTAATTTTATCGCATTTCTTAATAACTACGGGTAAAACCTGTATACAAATACCATATTTTAGGGTAAATGTGGTAGTTACTTAACAACTTTAACACATTTCATAATAAATGCATGAAAAACAATTATAACACATCCATTTTAAGACAAATGTTGCACCTTCTTTGTAATTTTACAAAACATGTATACAAATATTATATTTTAGGATAAATGTGGTTTCTACTTTGTAAATTTACGACATTTCATATAAATGCATGAAAAATAATTATAACATAACCATTTTAGGACAAATGTTGCATTTTCTTTGTAATTTTAACGCATTTCTTAATAAATGCGGGTAAAACATATATACAATTACCATATTTTAGGATAAATGTGGTAGCTTGCATTTTCTTTACAACTTTACCATATTTCATAATAAATGCATGAAAAACAATTAGAACACATCCATTTTAAGACAAATGTTCCGCCTTCTTTGTAATTTTTCCGTATTTCTCAATAAATGCGGGTAAAACAGGTATAAAAATCTTATATTTTAGGATAAATGTGGCTTCTACTTCGTAAATTTACCACATTTCATAAAAATGCATTAAAAACTATTATAACATAACCATTTTAAGACAAATTTTGCACTTTCATTGTATATTTACCGCATTTCTTAAAAAAGGGTGGTAAAACACGTATACAAATACCATATTTTAGGATAAATGTTGTACCTACTTTAAAACCTTACCACATTTCGTAATAAATGCATGAAAAGCAATAACACATCTATTTTAAGACAAATGGTGAATTTTCATTGTAATTCTACCGCAATTCTTAATAAATGCGGGTAAAACATGTATACAAATACCATACTTTAGGATAAATGTGCTACCTACTTTACAATTTTAACACATTTCATAATAAATGCATGAAAAAGAATTATAACGATCCATTTAAAGACGATCGTTGCACCTTATTTGTAATTTTACCGCATTTCTTAATAAATGCAGAAAAAACATGTATACAAATACCATATTTTAGGATAAATGTGGTATCTACTTTGTAATTTACCATATTTCATATGAATGCATGAAAATCAATTATAACACATCCATTTTAAGACATATGTTGCACCTTCTTTGTAATTTTATCGCATTTCTTAATAAATGTGGGTAAAAGATGTATACAAATACCATATTTTAGGATAAATGTGGTACCTACTTTCCAACTTTACCACATTTCATAATAAAATGCATGAAAAGCAATTATAACACCTCCATCTTAAGGCAAATATTGCACCTTCTTTGTAATTTTAAAGCATTTTATAATACATGCGGGTAAAACATATATACAAATGCCATATTTTAGGATAAATGTGGTACCTACATTACAACTTTACCATATTTCATAATAAATGCATGAAAAACAATTATAACACTTCCATTTTAAGACAAATCTTGCACTTTCTTTTTTAATTTTACCGCATTTTTAATAAATGCGGGTAAAACATGTATACAAATGACCATATTTTAGGATAAATGTGGTACCTACTTTACAACCTTACCACATTTCGTAAAAAATGCATGAAAAACAATTATAACACATCCTTTTTAAGACAAATGGTGAATTTTCATTGTAATTTTACTGCATTTCTTAATAAATGCGGGTAAAAAATGTATACAAATACCATTTTTTGAGATAAATGTGGTATCTACTTTGTAACTTTAGCATATTTCATATAAATGCATGAGACATAATAATAACACATCCATTTTAAGACAAATGGTGAATTTTCATTATAATTTTACCGCATTTCTTAATAAATGCGGGTAAAAGATGTATACAAATACCATACTTTAGGATAAATGTGGTACCTACTTTACAATTTTAGCACATTTCATAATGAATGCATGAAAAACAATTATAACGCATCCATTTTAAGACGATCGTTGCACGTTATTCGTATTTTTATCGCATTTCTTAATAAATGCAGAAAAAACATGTATACAAATACCATATTTTAGGATAAATGTGGTATCTACTTTGTAACTTTACCATATTTCATAAGAATGCACGAAAATCAATTATAACACATCCATTTTAAGACATATGTTGCACCTTCTTTGTAATTTTATCGCATTTCTTAATAAATATGGGTAAAACATGTATACAAATACCATATTTTAGGATAAATGTGGTACCTACTTTGCAACTTTACCACATTTCATAATAAAATGCATGAAAAACAATTATAACACCTCCATCTTAAGACAAATGTTGCACCTTCTTTGTAATTTTAACGCATTTTATAATACATGCGGGTAAAACATATATACAAATGCCATATTTTAGAATAAATGTGGTACCTACTTTACAAGTTTACCATATTTCATAATAAATGCATGAAAAACAATTATAACACTTCCATTTTAAGACAAATGTTGCACTTTCTTTGTAATTTTGCCGCATTTCTTAATAAATGCGGGTAAAACATATATACAAATACCATATTTTAGGATAGATGTGGTACCTAATTTACAACCTTACCACATTTCGTAATAAATGCATGGAAAACAATGATAACACATCCATTTTAAGAGAAATGGTGAATTTTCATTGTAATTTTATCGCATTTCTTAATAAATGCGGGTAAAACATGTATACAAATACCATACTTTAGGATAAATGTGGTACCTACTTTACAATTTTACCACATTTCGTAATAAATGCATGAAAAACAATTATAACACATCCATTTTAAGACGATAGTTTCACCTTATTTTTAATTTTACCGCATTTTTTAATAAATGCAAGAAAAACATGTATACAAATACCATATTTTAGGATAAATGTGGTACCTACATTACAATATTACCATATTTCATAATAACTTCATGAAAAATAATTATAACACATCCATTTTAAGAACAATGTTGCACCTTCTTTGTAATTTTACCGCACTTCTTAATAAATGCGGGTAAAACATGTATACAAATACCATATTTTGGGATAAATGTGGAATCTACTTTTTAACTTTAGCATATTTCATATAAATGCATGAAAAATAATTACCACTAATCCATTTTAAGACAAATGTTGCACCTTCTTTGTAATTTTTTCGCATTTCTTAATAAATGCGGGTAAAACATATTTACAAATACCATATTTTAGGATAAATGTGGTATCTACTTTTTAACTTTAGCATATTTCATATAAATGCATGAAAAATAATTATAACACATCCATTTTAAGACAAATGTTGCACCTTCTTTGTAATTTTACCACATTCTTAATAAATGCGGGTAAAACATGTATACAAATACCATATTTTGGGATAAATGTGGTATCTATATTTTAACTTTACCACATTTCACACTAAATGCATGAAAAACAATTATAACACATCCATTTTAAGACAAATGTTGCACCTTCTTTGTAATTTTACAAAACATGTATACAAATATTATATTTTAGGATAAATGTGGTTTCTACTTTGTAAATTTACCACATTTCATATAAATGCATGAAAAACAATTATAATATAACCATTTTAGGACAAATGTTGCATTTTCTTTGTAATTTTAATGCATTTCTTAATAAATGCGGCTAAAACATATTTACAAATACCATATTTTAGGATAAATGTGGTACCTACTTTACAACCTTACCATATTAAATAATGAAAGCATGAAAAGCAATTGTAACACATCCATTTTAAGACAAATGTTACACCTTCTTTGTAATTTTACCGCTTTTCTTAATAAATGCTTGTAAGACATGTATACAAATACCATATTTTAGGATAAATGTGGTACCTTCTTTACAACTTTACCATATTTCATAATAAATGCATGAACAACAATTAGAACACATCCATTTTAAGACAAATGTTCCGCGTTCTTTGTAACATTTCCGTATTTCTTAATAAATATGGGTAAAACATGTATACAAATCTTATATTTTAGGATAAATGTGGCTTCTACTTCGTAAATTTACCATATTTCATAAAAATGCATTAAAAACTGTTATAACATAACCATTTTAAGACAAACTTTGCAATTTTTTCTATATTTACCGCATTTCTTAATAAAGGGTGGTAAAACACGTATACAAATACCATATTTTAGGATAAATGTGGTACCTACTTTACAACCTTACCACATTTCGTAAAAAATGCATGAAAAACAATTATAACACATCCATTTTAAGACAAATGGTGAATTGTCATTGTAATTTTACCGCATTTCTTAATAAATGCGGGTAAAAGATGTGTACAAATACCATACTTTATGATAAATGTGGTACCTACTTTACAATTTTACCACATTTCATAAGAATAGCATGAAAAACAATTATAACACATCCATTTTAAGACGATCGTTGCACCTTATTTGTAATTTTACCGGATTTCTTAATAAATCCAGAAAAAACATGTATACAAATACCATATTTTAGGATAAATGTGGTATCTACTTTGTAACTTTACCATATTTCATATGAATGCATGAAAAACAATTATAACACTTCCATCTTAAGGCAAATATTGCACCTTCTTTGTAATTTTAACGCATTTTATAATACATGCAGGTAAAACATATATACAAATGCCATATTTTAGGATAAATGTGGTACCTACATTACAACTTTACCATATTTCATAATAAATGCATGAAAAATATTATAACACTTCCATTTTAAGACAAATGTTGCACTTTCTTTGTAATTTTACCGCATTTCTTAATAAATGCGGGTAAAACACGTATACAAATACCATATTTTAAGATAAATGTGGTACCCACTTTACAACCTTACCACATTTCATCATAAATGCATGAAAAACAATTATAACACATCCTTTTTAAGACAAATGGTGAATTTTCATTGTAATTTTACTGCATTTCTTAATAAATGCGGGTAAAACATGTATACAAATACCATATTTTGGGATAAATGTGGTATCTACTTTGTAACTTTAGCATATTTCATATAAATGCATGAAACATAATAATAACACATCCATTTTAAGACAAATATTGCACCTTCTTTGTAATTTTATCGCATTTCTTAATAACTACTGGTAAAACCTGTATACAAATACCATATTTTAGGATAAATGTGGTCCTTACTTTACAACCTCACCATATTAAATAATGAAAGCATGAAAAGCAATTATAACACATCCATTTTAAGACAAATGTTGAACCTTCTTTGTAATTTTATCGCATGTCTTAATAAGTGCGGATAAAACATTTATACAAATACCATACTTTAGGATAAATGTGGTACCTACTTTACAATTTTACCACATTTCATAATAAATGCATGAAAAACAATTATAACACATCCATTTTAAGACGATAGTTTCGCCTTATTTTTATTTTTACCGCATTTTTTAATAAATGCAAGAAAAACATGTATACAAATACCATATTTTAGGATAAATGTGGTACCTACATTACAATATTACGATATTTCATAGTAAATTCATGAAAAATAATTATAACACATCCATTTTAAGAACAATGTTGCACCTTCTTTGTAATTTTACCGCATTTCTTAATAAATGTAGGAAAAACATGTACACATATACCATATTTTAGGCTAAATGTGGTATCTACTTTGTAACTTTACCATATTTCATATGAATGCATGAAAATCAATTATAACACATCCATTTTAAGACATATGTTGCACCTTCTTTGTAATTTTATCGAATTTCTTAATAAATGTGGGTAAAACATGTATACAAATACCATATTTTAGGATAAATGTGGTACCTACTTTGCAACTTTACCACATTTCATAATAAAATGCATGAAAAACAATTAAAACACCTCCATTTAAAGAAAAATGTTGCATCTTCTTTGTAATTTTACCGCATTTATTAATACATGCGGGTAAAACATATATACCCACATTACAACTTTACCTTATTTCATAATAAATGCATGAATAACAATTATAACACTTCCATTTTAAGACAAATGTTGCACTTTATTTGTAATTTTACCTCATTTCTTAATAAATGCGGGTAAAACATGTATACAAATACCATAATTTAGGATAAATGTGGTACCTACTTTACAACCTTACCACATTTCGTAATAAATGCATGAAAAACAATTATAACACATCCATTTTAAGATAAATGTTGCACTTTCTTTATAATTTTACCGCATTTCTTAATAAATGCGGGTAAAACATGTATACAAATACCATATTTTAGGATAAATGTGGTACCTACCTTGCAACTTTACCACATTTCATAATAAAATGCATGAAACATAATAATAACACCTCCATTTTAAGACAAATGTTGCACCTTCTTTGTAATTTTACCACATTTCTTAATAAATGCTAGTAACACATGTATACAAATACCATATTTTAGTATAAATGTGGTACCTACTTTACAACATCACCATATTTCATATAAATGCCTGAAAAACAATAATAACACATCCATTTTAAGACAAATGTTGCACTTTCTTTGTAAGTTTACCGCATTTATTAATAAATGCGGGTAAAACATTTATACAAATACCAAATTTTTGGATAAATGTGGTATCTACTTTGTAACTTTAGCATATTTCATATAAATGCATGAAAAATAATTATAACATAACGATTTTAGGACAAATGTTGCATTTTCTTTGTAATTTTAATGCCTTTCTTAGTAAATGTGGGTAAAACATATATACAAATACTATATTTTAGGATAAATGTGGTACCTACTTTACAACTTTACCACATTTCAAAATAAATGCATGCAAAAAATATTATAACACATCCATTTTAAGACAAATGTTGCACCTTCTTTGTATTTTACCGCATTTCTTAATAAATGCGGGTAAAACATGTATACAAATACCATATTTTGGGATAAATGTGGTATCTACTTTTTAACTTTAGCATATTTCATATAAATGCATGAAAAATAATTACCACTAATCCATTTTAAGACAAATGTTGCACCTTCTTTGTAATTTTTTCGCATTTCTTAATAAATGCGGGTAAAACATATTTACAAATACCATATTTTAGGATAAATGTGGTATCTACTTTTTAACTTTAGCATATTTAATATAAATGCATGAAAAATAATTATAACACATCCATTTTAAGACAAATGTTGCACCTTCTTTGTAATTTTACCACATTCTTAATAAATGCGGGTAAAACATGTATACAAATACCATATTTTGGGATAAATGTGGTATCTACTTTTTAACTTTACCACATTTCATACTAAATGCATGAAAAATAGTTATAACACATCCATTTTAAGACAAATGTTGCACCTTCTTTGTAATTTTACAAAACATGTATACAAATATTATCTTTTAGGATAAATGTGGTTTCTACTTTGTAAATTTACCACATTTCATATAAATGCATGAAAAACAATTATAATATAACCATTTTAGGACAAATGTTGCATTTTCTTTGTAATTTTAATGCATTTCTTAATAAATGCGGCTAAAACATATTTACAAATACCATATTTTAGGATAAATGTGGTACCTACTTTACAACCTTACCATATTAAATAATGAAAGCATGAAAAGCAATTGTAACACATCCATTTTAAGACAAATGTTACACGTTCTTTGTAATTTTACCGCTTTTCTTAATAAATGCTGGTAAGACATGTATACAAATACCATATTTTAGGATAAATGTGGTACCCTCTTTACAACTTTACCATATTTCATAATAAATGCATGAAAAACAATTAGAACACATCCATTGTAAGACAAATGTTCCGCGTTCTTTGTAATATTTCCGTATTTCTTAATAAATGTGGGTAAAACATGTATACAAATCTTATATTTTAGGATAAATGTGGCTTCTACTTCGTAAATTTACCATATTTCATAAAAATGCTTTAAAAACTGTTATAACATAACCGTTTTAAGACAAACTTTGCACTTTTTTTCTATATTTACCGCATTTCTTAATAAAGGGTGGTAAAACACGTATACAAATACCATATTTTAGGATAAATGTGCTACCTACTTTACAACCTTACCACATTTCGTAAAAAATGCATGAAAAACAATTATAACACATCCATTTTAAGACAAATGGTGAATTGTCATTGTAATTTTACCGCATTTCTTAATAAATGCGGGTAAAAGATGTATACAAATACCATACTTTATGATAAATATGGTACCTACTTTACAATTTTACCACATTTCATAAGAATATCATGAAAAACAATTATAACACATCCATTTTAAGACGATCGTTGCACCTTATTTGTAATTTTACCGGATTTCTTAATAAATCCAGAAAAAACATGTATACAAATACCATATTTTAGGATAAATGTGTTATCTACTTTGTAACTTTACCATATTTCATATGAATGCATGAAAAACAATTATAACACTTCCATCTTAAGGCAAATATTGCACCTTCTTTGTAATTTTAACGCATTTTATAATACATGCAGGTAAAACATATATACAAATGCCATATTTTAGGATAAATGTGGTACCTACATTACAACTTTACCATATTTCATAATAAATGCATGAAAAATATTATAACACTTCCATTTTAAGACAAATGTTGCACTTTCTTTGTAATTTTACCGCATTTCTTAATAAATGCGGGTAAAACACGTATACAAATACCATATTTTAAGATAAATGTGGTACCCACTTTACAACCTTACCACATTTCATAATAAATGCATGAAAAACAATTATAACACATCCTTTTTAAGACAAATGGTTAATTTTCATTGTAATTTTACTGCATTTCTTAATAAATGCGGGTAAAACATGTATACAAATACCATATTTTGGGATAAATGTGGTATCTACTTTGTAACTTTAGCATATTTCATATAAATGCATGAAACATAATAATAACACATCCATTTTAAGACAAATATTGCACCTTCTTTGTAATTTTATCGCATTTCTTAATAACTACTGGTAAAACCTATATACAAATACCATATTTTAGGATAAATGTGGTACTTACTTTACAACTTTACCGCATTTCATAATAAATGCATGAAAAACAATTATAACACACCCATTTTAAGACAAAGGTTGCATTTTCTTTGTAATTTTAACGCATCTCTTAATAAATGCGAGTAAAACATATATACAAATACCATATTTTAGGATAAATATGGTACCTACTTTACAACCTTACCATATTAAATAATGAAAGCATGAAAAGCAATTATAACACATCCATTTTAAGACAAATGTTGAACCTTCTTTGTAATTTTATCGCATGTCTTAATAAGTGCGGATAAAACATTTATACAAATACTATACTTTAGGATAAATGTGGTATCTACTTTACAATTTTACCACATTTCATAATAAATGCATGAAAAACAATTATAACACATCCATTTTAAGACGATAGTTTCGCCTTATTTTTAATTTTACCGCATTTTTTAATAAATGCAAGAAAAACATGTATACAAATACCATATTTTAGGATAAATGTGGTACCTACATTACAATATTACGATATTTCATAGTAAATTCATGAAAAATAATTATAACACATCCATTTTAAGAACAATGTTGCACCTTCTTTGTAATTTTACCGCATTTCTTAATAAATGTAGGAAAAACATGTACACATATACCATATTTTAGGCTAAATGTGGTATCTACTTTGTAACTTTACCATATTTCATATGAATGCATGAAAATCAATTATAACACATCCATTTTAAGACATATGTTGCACCTTCTTTGTAATTTTATCGAATTTCTTAATAAATGTGGGTAAAACATGTATACAAATACCATATTTTAGGATAAATGTGGTACCTACTTTGCAACTTTACCACATTTCATAATAAAATGCATGAAAAACAATTAAAACACCTCCATTTAAAGAAAAATGTTGCATCTTCTTTGTAATTTTACCGCATTTATTAATACATGCGGGTAAAACATATATACCCACATTACAACTTTACCTTATTTCATAATAAATGCATGAATAACAATTATAACACTTCCATTTTAAGACAAATGTTGCACTTTATTTGTAATTTTACCTCATTTCTTAATAAATGCGGGTAAAACATGTATACAAATACCATAATTTAGGATAAATGTGGTACCTACTTTACAACCTTACCACATTTCGTAATAAATGCATGAAAAACAATTATAAAACATCCATTTTAAGATAAATGTTGCACTTTCTTTATAATTTTACCGCATTTCTTAATAAATGCGGGTAAAACATGTATACAAATACCATATTTTAGGATAAATGTGGTACCTACCTTGCAACTTTACCACATTTCATAATAAAATGCATGAAACATAATAATAACACCTCCATTTTAAGACAAATGTTGCACCTTCTTTGTAATTTTACCACATTTCTTAATAAATGCTAGTAACACATGTATACAAATACCATATTTTAGGATAAATGTGGTACCTACTTTACAACATCACCATATTTCATATAAATGCCTGAAAAACAATAATAACACATCCATTTTAAGACAAATGTTGCACTTTCTTTGTAAGTTTACCGCATTTATTAATAAATGCGGGTAAAACATTTATACAAATACCAAATTTTTGGATAAATGTGGTATCTACTTTGTAACTTTAGCATATTTCATATAAATGCATGAAAAATAATTATAACATAACGATTTTAGGACAAATGTTGCATTTTCTTTGTAATTTTAATGCCTTTCTTAGTAAATGTGGGTAAAACATATATACAAATACTATATTTTAGGATAAATGTGGTACCTACTTTACAACTTTACCACATTTCAAAATAAATGCATGCAAAAAATATTATAACACATCCATTTTAAGACAAATGTTGCACCTTCTTTGTAATTTTACAAAACATGTATACAAATATTATATTTTAGGATAAATGTGGTTTCTAATTTGTAAATTTAACACAATTCATATAAATGCTTGAAAAACAATTATAACATATCCATTTTAAGACAAATGTTGCATTTTCTTTGAAATTTTAGCGCATTTCTTAATACATGAGGGTAAAACATATATACAAATGCCATATTTTAGGATAAATGTGGTACCTACTTTACAACTTTACCATATTAAATAATGAAAGCATGAAAAGCAATTATACCACATCCATTTTAAGACATATGTTGCACCTTCTTTGTAATTTTATCGTATTTCTTAATAAATGTGGGTAAAACATGTATACAAATTCCATATTTTTGGATAAATGTGGTACCTACTTTGCAACTTTACCATATTTCATAATAAAATGCATGAAAAACAATTATAATTCTTCCATTTTAAGACAAATGTTGCACCTTCTTCGTAATTTTACCACATTTCTTAATAAATGCGGGTAAAACATTAATACAAAAACCATATTTTGGGATAAATGTGGATCTACTTTTTAACTTAGCTTAGCATATTTCATGTAAATGCATGAAAAATAATTATAACACATCCATTTTAAGACAAATGTTGCACCTTCTTTGTAATTTTATCGCATTTCTTAATAACTACGGGTAAAACCTGTATACAAATACCATATTTTAGGATAAATGTGGTAGTTACTTAACAACTTTAACACATTTCATAATATATGCATGAAAAACAATTATAACACATCCATTTTAAGACAAATGTTGCACCTTCTTTGTAATTTTACGAAACATGTATACAAATATTATATTTTAGGATAAATGTGGTTTCTACTTTGTAAATTTACGACATTTCATATAAATGCATGAAAAATAAATATAACATAACCATTTTAGGACAAATGTTGCATTTTCTTTGTAATTTTAACGCATTTCTTAATAAATGCGGGTAAAACATATATACAATTACCATATTTTAGGATAAATGTGGTACCTCCTTTACAACTTTACCATATTTCATAATAAACGCATGAAAAACAATTAGAACACATCCATTTTAAGACAAATGTTCCGCCTTCTTAGTAATTTTTCCGTATTTCTTAATAAATGCGGGTAAAACAGGTATAAAAATCTTATATTTTAAGATAAATGTGGCTTCTACTTCGTAAATTTACCACATTTCATAAAAATGCATTAAAAACTATTATAACATAACCATTTTAAGACAAATTTTACACTTTCATTGTATATTTACCGCATTTCTTAATAAAGGGTGGTAAAACACGTATACAAATACCATATTTTAGGATAAATGTTCTACCTACTTTAAAACCTTACCACATTTCGTAATAAATGCATGAAAAACAATAACACATCTATTTTAAGACAAATGGTGAATTTTCATTGTAATTCTACCGCAATTCTTAATAAATGCGGGTAAAACATGTATACAAATACCATACTTTAGGATAAATGTGCTACCTACTTTACAATTTTAACACATTTCATAATAAATGCATGAAAAAGAAATATAACGATCCATTTTAAGACGATCGTTGCACCTTATTTGTAATTTTACCGCATTTCTTAATAAATGCAGAAAAAACATGTATACAAATACCATATTTTAGGATAAATGTGGTATCTACTTTGTAATTTACCATATTTCATATGAATGCATGAAAATCAATTATAACACATCCATTTTAAGACATATGTTGCACCTTCTTTGTAATTTTATCGCATTTCTTAATAACTACGGGTAAAACCTGTATACAAATACCATATTTTAGGATAAATGTGGTAGTTACTTAACAACTTTAACACATTTCATAATAAATGCATGAAAAACAATTATAACACATCCATTTTAAGACAAATGTTGCACCTTCTTTGTAATTTTACAAAACATGTATACAAATATTATATTTTAGGATAAATATGGTTTCTACTTTGTAAATTTACGACATTTCATATAAATGCATGAAAAATAATTATAACATAACCATTTTAGGACAAATGTTGCATTTTCTTTGTAATTTTAACGCATTTCTTAATAAATGCGGGTAAAACATATATACAATTACCATATTTTAGGATAAATGTGGTACCTTCTTTACAACTTTACCATATTTCATAATAAATGCATGTAAAACAATTAGAACACATCCATTTTAAGACAATAGTTCCGCCTTCTTTGTAATTTTTCCGTATTTCTTAATAAATGCGGGTAAAACAGGTATAAAAATCTTATATTTTAGGATAAATGTGGCTCCTACTTCGTAAATTTACCACATTTCATAAAAATGCATTAAAAACTATTATAACATAACCATTTTAAGACAAATTTTGCACTTTCATTGTATATTTACCGCATTTCTTAATAAAGGGTGGTAAAACACGTATACAAATACCATATTTTAGGATAAATGTTCTACCTACTTTAAAACCTTACCACATTTCGTAATAAATGCATGAAAAACAATAACACATCTATTTTAAGACAAATGGTGAATTTTCATTGTAATTCTACCGCAATTCTTAATAAATGCGGGTAAAACATGTATACAAATACCATACTTTATGATAAATGTGCTACCTACTTTACAATTTTAACACATTTCATAATAAATGCATGAAAAAGAATTATAACGATCCATTTTAAGACGATCGTTGCACCTTATTTGTAATTTTACCGCATTTCTTAATAAATGCAGAAAAAACAAGTATACAAATACCATATTTTAGAATAAATGTGGTATCTACTTTGTAATTTACCATATTTCATATGAATGCATGAAAATCAATTATAACACATCCATTTTAAGACATATGTTGCACCTTCTTTGTAATTTTATCGCATTTCTTAATAAATGTGGGTAAAAGATGTATACAAATACCATATTTTAGGATAAATGTGGTACCTACTTTCCAACTTTACCACATTTCATAACAAAATGCATGAAAAGCAATTAAAACACCTCCATCTTAAGGCAAATATTGCACCTTCTTTGTAATTTTAAAGCATTTTATAATACATGCGGGTAAAACATATATACAAATGCCATATTTTAGGATAAATGTGGTACCTACATTACAACTTTACCATATTTCATAATAAATGCATGAAAAACAATTATAACACTTCCATTTTAAGACAAATGTTGCACTTTCTTTGTAATTTTACCGCATTTTTAATAAATGCGGGTAAAACATGTATACAAATACCATATTTTAGGATAAATGTGGTACCTACTTTACAACCTTACCACATTTCGTAAAAAATGCATGAAAAACAATTATAACACATCCTTTTTAAGACAAATGGTGAATTTTCATTGTAATTTTACTGCATTTCTTAATAAATGCGGGTAAAAAATGTATACAAATACCATTTTTTGGGATAAATGTGGTATCTACTTTGTAACTTTAGCATATTTCATATAAATGCATGAGACATAATAATAACACATCCATTTTAAGACAAATGGTGAATTTTCATTGTAATTTTACCGCATTTCTTAATAAATGCGGGTAAAAGATGTATACAAATACCATACTTTAGGATAAATGTGGTACCTACTTTACAATTTTACCACATTTCATAATGAATGCATGAAAAACAATTATAACGCATCCATTTTAAGACGATCGTTGCACGTTATTTGTATTTTTACCGCATTTCTTAATAAATGCAGAAAAAACATGTATACAAATACCATATTTTAGGATAAATGTGGTATCTACTTTGTAACTTTACCATATTTCATAAGAATGCACGAAAATCAATTATAACACATCCATTTTAAGACATATGTTGCACCTTCTTTGTAATTTTATCGCATTTCTTAATAAATATGGGTAAAACATGTATACAAATACCATATTTTAGGATAAATGTGGTACCTACTTTGCAACTTTACCACATTTCATAATAAAATGCATGAAAAACAATTATAACACCTCCATCTTAAGACAAATGTTGCACCTTCTTTGTAATTTTAACGCATTCTATAATACATGCGGGTAAAACATATATACAAATGCCATATTTTAGAATAAATGTGGTACCTACTTTACAAGTTTACCATATTTCATAATAAATGCATGAAAAACAATTATAACACTTCCATTTTAAGACAAATGTTGCACTTTTTTTGTAATTTTGCCGCATTTCTTAATAAATGCGGGTAAAACATATATACAAATACCATATTTTAGGATAAATGTGGTACCTAATTTACAACCTTACCACATTTCGTAATAAATGCGTGGAAAACAATTATAACACATCCATTTTAAGAGAAATGATGAATTTTCATTGTAATTTTATCGCATTTCTTAATAAATGCGGGTAAAACATGTATACAAATACCATACTTTAGGATAAATGTGGTACCTACTTTACAATTTTACCACATTTCGTAATAAATGCATGAAAAACAATTATAACACATCCATTTTAAGACGATAGTTTCACCTTATTTTTAATTTTACCGCATTTTTTAATAAATGCAAGAAAAACATGTATACAATTACCATATTTTAGGATAAATGTGGTACCTACATTACAATATTACCATATTTCATAATAACTTCATGAAAAATAATTATAACACATCCATTTTAAGAACAATGTTGCACCTTCTTTGTATTTTACCGCATTTCTTAATAAATGCGGGTAAAACATGTATACAAATACCATATTTTGGGATAAATGTGGTATCTACTTTTTAACTTTAGCATAATTCATATAAATGCATGAAAAATAATTACCACTAATCCATTTTAAGACAAATGTTGCACCTTCTTTGTAATTTTTTTGCATTTCTTAATAAATGCGGGTAAAACATATTTACAAATACCATATTTTAGGATAAATGTGGTATCTACTTTTTAACTTTAGCATATTTAATATAAATGCATGAAAAATAATTATAACACATCCATTTTAAGACAAATGTTGCACCTTCTTTGTAATTTTACCACATTCTTAATAAATGCGGGTAAAACATGTATACAAATACCATATTTTGGGATAAATGTGGTATCTACTTTTTAACTTTACCACATTTCATACTAAATGCATGAAAAATAGTTATAACACATCCATTTTAAGACAAATGTTGCACCTTCTTTGTAATTTTACAAAACATGTATACAAATATTATCTTTTAGGATAAATGTGGTTTCTACTTTGTAAATTTACCACATTTCATATAAATGCATGAAAAACAATTATAATATAACCATTTTAGGACAAATGTTGCATTTTCTTTGTAATTTTAATGCATTTCTTAATAAATGCGGCTAAAACATATTTACAAATACCATATTTTAGGATAAATGTGGTACCTACTTTACAACCTTACCATATTAAATAATGAAAGCATGAAAAGCAATTGTAACACATCCATTTTAAGACAAATGTTACACCTTCTTTGTAATTTTACCGCTTTTCTTAATAAATGCTGGTAAGACATGTATACAAATACCATATTTTAGGATAAATGTGGTACCTTCTTTACAACTTTACCATATTTCATAATAAATGCATGAAAAACAATTAGAACACATCCATTTTAAGACAAATGTTCCGCGTTCTTTGTAATATTTCCGTATTTCTTAATAAATGTGGGTAAAACATGTATACAAATCTTATATTTTAGGATAAATGTGGCTTCTACTGCGTAAATTTACCATATTTCATAAAAATGCTTTAAAAACTGTTATAACATAACCGTTTTAAGACAAACTTTGCACTTTTTTTCTATATTTACCGCATTTCTTAATAAAGGGTGGTAAAACACGTATACAAATACCATATTTTAGGATAAATGTGCTACCTACTTTGTAACCTTACCACATTTCGTAAAAAATGCATGAAAAACAATTATAACACATCCATTTAAAGACAAATGGTGAATTGTCATTGTAATTTTACCACATTTCTTAATAAATGCGGGTAAAAGATGTATACAAATACCATACTTTATGATAAATATGGTACCTACTTTACAATTTTACCACATTTCATAAGAATAGCATGAAAAACAATTATAACACATCCATTTTAAGACGATCGTTGCACCTTATTTGTAATTTTACCGGATTTCTTAATAAATCCAGAAAAAACATGTATACAAATACCATATTTTAGGATAAATGTGGTATCTACTTTGTAACTTTACCATATTTCATATGAATGCATGAAAAACAATTATAACACTTCCATCTTAAGGCAAATATTGCACCTTCTTTGTAATTTTAACGCATTTTATAATACATGCAGGTAAAACATATATACAAATGCCATATTTTAGGATAAATGTGGTACCTACATTACAACTTTACCATATTTCATAATAAATGCATGAAAAATATTATAACACTTCCATTTTAAGACAAATGTTGCACTTTCTTTGTAATTTTACCGCATTTCTTAATAAATGCGGGTAAAACACGTATGCAAATACCATATTTTAAGATAAATGTGGTACCCACTTTACAACCTTACCACATTTCATAATAAATGCATGAAAAACAATTATAACACATCCTTTTTAAGACAAATGGTGAATTTTCATTGTAATTTTACTGCATTTCTTAATAAATGCGGGTAAAACATGTATACAAATACCATATTTTGGGATAAATGTGGTATCTACTTTGTAACTTTAGCATATTTCATATAAATGCATGAAACATAATAATAACACATCCATTTTAAGACAAATATTGCACCTTCTTTGTAACTTTATCGCATTTCTCAATAACTACTAGTAAAACCTGTATACAAATACCATATTTTAGGATAAATGTGGTACTTACTTTACAACTTTACCGCATTTCATAATAAATGCATGAAAAACAATTATAACACACCCATTTTAAGACAAATGTTGCATTTTCTTTGTAATTTTAACGCATCTCTTAATAAATGCGAGTAAAACATATATACAAATACCATATTTTAGGATAAATGTGGTACCTACTTTACAACCTCACCATATTAAATAATGAAAGCATGAAAAGCAATTATAACACATCCATTTTAAGACAAATGTTGAACCTTCTTTGTAATTTTATCGCATGTCTTAATAAGTGCGGATAAAACATTTATACAAATACCATACTTTAGGATAAATGTGGTACCTACTTTACAATTTTACCACATTTCATAATAAATGCATGAAAAACAATTATAACACATCCATTTTAAGACGATAGTTTCGCCTTATTTTTATTTTTACCGCATTTTTTAATAAATGCAAGAAAAACATGTATACAAATACCATATTTTAGGATAAATGTGGTACCTACATTACAATATTACGATATTTCATAGTAAATTCATGAAAAATAATTATAACACATCCATTTTAAGAACAATGTTGCACCTTCTTTGTAATTTTACCGCATTTCTTAATAAATGTAGGAAAAACATGTACACATATACCATATTTTAGGCTAAATGTGGTATCTACTTTGTAACTTTACCATATTTCATATGAATGCATGAAAATCAATTATAACACATCCATTTTAAGACATATGTTGCACCTTCTTTGTAATTTTATCGAATTTCTTAATAAATGTGGATAAAACATGTATACAAATACCATATTTTAGGATAAATGTGGTACCTACTTTGCAACTTTACCACATTTCATAATAAAATGCATGAAAAACAATTAAAACACCTCCATTTAAAGAAAAATGTTGCATCTTCTTTGTAATTTTACCGCATTTATTAATACATGCGGGTAAAACATATATACCCACATTACAACTTTACCTTATTTCATAATAAATGCATGAATAACAATTATAACACTTCCATTTTAAGACAAATGTTGCACTTTATTTGTAATTTTACCTCATTTCTTAATAAATGCGGGTAAAACATGTATACAAATACCATAATTTAGGATAAATGTGGTACCTACTTTACAACCTTACCACATTTCGTAATAAATGCATGAAAAACAATTATAACACATCCATTTTAAGATAAATGTTGCACTTTCTTTATAATTTTACCGCATATCTTAATAAATGCGGGTAAAACATGTATACAAATACCATATTTTAGGATAAATGTGGTACCTACCTTGCAACTTTACCACATTTCATAATAAAATGCATGAAACATAATAATAACACCTCCATTTTAAGACAAATGTTGCACCTTCTTTGTAATTTTACCACATTTATTAATAAATGCTAGTAACACATGTATACAAATACCATATTTTAGGATAAATGTGGTACCTACTTTACAACATCACCATATTTCATATAAATGCCTGAAAAACAATAATAACACATCCATTTTAAGACAAATGTTGCACTTTCTTTGTAAGTTTACCGCATTTATTAATAAATGCGGGTAAAACATTTATACAAATACCAAATTTTTGGATAAATGTGGTATCTACTTTGTAACTTTAGCATATTTCATATAAATGCATGAAAAATAATTATAACATAACGATTTTAGGACAAATGTTGCATTTTCTTTGTAATTTTAATGCCTTTCTTAGTAAATGTGGGTAAAACATATATACAAATACTATATTTTAGGATAAATGTGGTACCTACTTTACAACTTTACCACATTTCAAAATAAATGCATGCAAAAAATATTATAACACATCCATTTTAAGACAAATGTTGCACCTTCTTTGTAATTTTACAAAACATGTATACAAATATTATATTTTAGGATAAATGTGGTTTCTAATTTGTAAATTTAACACAATTCATATAAATGCTTGAAAAACAATTATAACATATCCATTTTAAGACAAATGTTGCATTTTCTTTGAAATTTTAGCGCATTTCTTAATACATGAGGGTAAAACATATATACAAATGCCATATTTTAGGATAAATGTGGTACCTACTTTACAACTTTACCATATTAAATAATGAAAGCATGAAAAGCAATTATACCACATCCATTTTAAGACATATGTTGCACCTTCTTTGTAATTTTATCGTATTTCTTAATAAATGTGGGTAAAACATGTATACAAATTCCATATTTTTGGATAAATGTGGTACCTACTTTGCAACTTTACCATATTTCATAATAAAATGCATGAAAAACAATTATAATTCCTCCATTTTAAGACAAATGTTGCACCTTCTTCGTAATTTTACCACATTTCTTAATAAATGCGGGTAAAACATTAATACAAAAACCATATTTTGGGATAAATGTGGATCTACTTTTTAACTTAGCTTAGCATATTTCATATAAATGCATGAAAAATAATTATAACACATCCATTTTAAGACAAATGTTGCACCTTCTTTGTAATTTTATCGCATTTCTTAATAACTACGGGTAAAACCTGTATACAAATACCATATTTTTGGATAAATGTGGTAGTTACTTAACAACTTTAACACATTTCATAATAAATGCATGAAAAACAATTATAACACATCCATTTTAAGACAAATGTTGCACCTTCTTTGTAATTTTACAAAACATGTATACAAATATTATATTTTAGGATAAATGTGGTTTCTACTTTGTAAATTTACGACATTTCATATAAATGCATGAAAAATAATTATAACATAACCATTTTAGGACAAATGTTGCATTTTCTTTGTAATTTTAACGCATTTGTTAATAAATGCGGGTAAAACATATATACAATTACCATATTTTAGGATAAATGTGGTACCTTCTTTACAACTTTACCATATTTCATAATAAATGCATGAAAAACAATTAGAACACATCCATTTTAAGACAAATGTTCCGCCTTCTTTGTAATTTTTCCGTATTTCTTAATAAATGCGGGTAAAACAGGTATAAAAATCTTATATTTTAGGATAAATGTGGCTTCTACTTCGTAAATTTACCACATTTCATAAAAATGCATTAAAAACTATTATAACATAACCATTTTAAGACAAACTTTGCACTTTCATTGTATATTTACCGCATTTCTTAAAAAAGGGTGGTAAAACACGTATACAAATACCATATTTTAGGATAAATGTTCTACCTACTTTAAAACCTTACCACATTTCGTAATAAATGCATGAAAAACAATAACACATCTATTTTAAGACAAATGGTGAATTTTCATTGTAATTCTACCGCAATTCTTAATAAATGCGGGTAAAACATGTATACAAATACCATACTTTAGGATAAATGTGCTACCTACTTTACAATTTTAACACATTTCATAATAAATGCATGAAAAAGAATTATAACGATCCATTTTAAGACGATCGTTGCACCTTATTTGTAATTTTACCGCATTTCTTAATAAATGCAGAAAAAACATGTATACAAATACCATATTTTAGGATAAATGTGGTATCTACTTTGTAATTTACCATATTTCATATGAATGCATGAAAATCAATTATAACACATCCATTTTAAGACATATGTTGCACCTTCTTTGTAATTTTATCGCATTTCTTAATAAATGTGGGTAAAAGATGTATACAAATACCATATTTTAGGATAAATGTGGTACCTACTTTGCAACTTTACCACATTTCATAAAAAATGCATGAAAAGCAATTATAACACCTCCATCTTAAGGCAAATATTGCACCTTCTTTATAATTTTAAAGCATTTTATAATACATGCGGATAAAACATATATACAAATGCCATATTTTAGGATAAATGTGGTACCTACATTACAACTTTACCATATTTCATAATAAATGCATGAAAAACAATTATAACACTTCCATTTTAAGACAAATGTTGCACTTTCTTTGTAATTTTACCGCATTTTTAATAAATGCGGGTAAAACATGTATACAAATACCATATTTTAGGATAAATGTGGTACCTACTTTACAACCTTACCACATTTCGTAAAAAATGCATGAAAAACAATTATAACACATCCTTTTTAAGACAAATGGTGAATTTTCATTGTAATTTTACTGCATTTCTTAATAAATGCGGGTAAAAAATGTATACAAATACCATTTTTTGGGATAAATGTGGTATCTACTTTGTAACTTTAGCATATTTCATATAAATGCATGAGACATAATAATAACACATCCATTTTAAGACAAATGGTGAGTTTTCATTGTAATTTTACCGCATTTCTTAATAAATGCGGGTAAAAGATGTATACAAATACCATACTTTAGCATAAATGTGGTACCTACTTTACAAATTTACCACATTTCATAATGAATGCATGAAAAACAATTATAACGCATCCATTTTAAGACGATCGTTGCACGTTATTTGTATTTTTACCGCATTTCTTAATAAATGCAGAAAAAACATGTATACAAGTACCATATTTTAGGATAAATGTGGTATCTACTTTGTAACTTTACCATATTTCATAAGAATGCACGAAAATCAATTATAACACATCCATTTTAAGACATATGTTGCACCTTCTTTGTAATTTTATCGCATTTCTTAATAAATATGGGTAAAACATGTATACAAATACCATATTTTAGGATAAATGTGGTACCTACTTTGCAACTTTACCACATTTCATAATAAAATGCCTGAAAATCAATTATAACACCTCCATCTTAAGACAAACGTTGCACCTTCTTTGTAATTTTAACGCATTTTATAATACATGCGGGTAAAACATATATACAAATGCCATATTTTAGAATAAATGTGGTACCTACTTTACAAGTTTACCATATTTCATAATAAATGCATGAAAAACAATTATAACACTTCCATTTTATGACAAATGTTGCACTTTCTTTGTAATTTTGCCGCATTTCTTAATAAATGCGGGTAAAACATATATACAAATACCATATTTTAGGATAAATGTGGTACCTAATTTACAACCTTACCACATTTCGTAATAAATGCATGGAAAACAATTATAACACATCCATTTTAAGAGAAATGGTGAATTTTCATTGTAATTTTATCGCAATTCTTAATAAATGCGGGTAAAACATGTATACAAATACCATACTTTAGGATAAATGTGGTACCTACTTTACAATTTTACCACATTTCGTAATAAATGCATGAAAAACAATTATAACACATCCATTTTAAGACGATAGTTTCACCTTATTTTTAATTTTACCGCATTTTTTAATAAATGCAAGAAAAACATGTATACAAATACCATATTTTAGGATAAATGTGGTACCTACATTACAATATTACCATATTTCATAATAACTTCATGAAAAATAACTATAACACATCCATTTTAAGAACAATGTTGCACCTTCTTTGTAATTTTACCGCATTTCTTAATAAATGCGGGTAAAACATGTATACAAATACCATATTTTGGGATAAATGTGGTATCTACTTTTTAACTTTAGCATATTTCATATAAATGCATGAAAAATAATTACCACTAATCCATTATAAGACAAATGTTGCACCTTTTTTGTAATTTTTTCGCATTTCTTAATAAATGCGGGTAAAACATATTTACAAATACCATATTTTAGGATAAATGTGGTATCTACTTTTTAACTTTAGCATATTTCATATAAATGCATGAAAAATAATTATAACACATCCATTTTAAGACAAATGTTGCACCTTCTTTGTAATTTTACCACATTTTTAATAAATGCGGGTAAAACATGTATACAAATACCATATTTTGGGATAAATGTGGTATCTACTTTTTAACTTTACCACATTTCATACTAAATGCATGAAAAACAGTTATAACACATCCATTTTAAGACAAATGTTGCACCTTCTTTGTAATTTTATAAAACATGTATACAAATATTATATTTTAGGATAAATGTGGTTTCTACTTTGTAAATTTATCACATTTCATATAAATGCATGAAAAACAACTATAATATAACCATTTTAGGACAAATGTTGCATTTTCTTTGTAATTTTAATGCATTTCTTAATAAATGCGGCTAAAACATATTTACAAATACCATATTTTAGGATAAATGTGGTACCTACTTTACAACCTTACCATATTAAATAATGAAAGCATGAAAAGCAATTGTAACACATCCATTTTAAGACAAATGTTACACCTTCTTTGTAATTTTACCGCTTTTCTTAATAAATGCTGGTAAGACATGTATACAAATACCATATTTTAGGATAAATGTGGTACCTTCTTTACAACTTTACCATATTTCATAATAAATGCATGAAAAACAATTAGAACACATCCATTTTAAGACAAATGTTCCGCGTTCTTTGTAATATTTCCGTATTTCTTAATAAATGTGGGTAAAACATGTATACAAATCTTATATTTTAGGATAAATGTGGCTTCTACTTCGTAAATTTACCATATTTCATAAAAATGCATTAAAAACTGTTATAACATAACCGTTTTAAGACAAACTTTGCACTTTTTTTTCTATATTTACCGCATTTCTTAATAAAGGGTGGTAAAACACGTATACAAATACCATATTTTAGGATAAATGTGGTACCTACTTTACAACCTTACCACATTTCGTAAAAAATGCATGAAAAACAATTATAACACATCCATTTTAAGACAAATGGTGAATTGTCATTGTAATTTTACCGCATTTCTTAATAAATGCGGGTAAAAGTAGTATACAAATACCATACTTTATGATAAATGTGGTACCTACTTTACAATTTTACCACATTTCATAAGAATAGCATGAAAAACAATTATAACACATCCATTTTAAGACGATCGTTGCACCTTATTTGTAATTTTACCGGATTTCTTAATAAATCCAGAAAAAACATGTATACAAATACCATATTTTAGGATAAATGTGGTATCTACTTTGTAACTTTACCATATTTCATATGAATGCATGAAAAACAATTATAACACTTCCATCTTAAGGCAAATATTGCACCTTCTTTGTAATTTTAACGCATTTTATAATACATGCAGGTAAAACATATATACAAATGCCATATTTTAGGATAAATGTGGTACCTACATTAAAACTTTACCATATTTCATAATAAATGCATGAAAAATATTATAACACTTCCATTTTAAGACAAATGTTGCACTTTCTTTGTAATTTTACCGCATTTCTTAATAAATGCGGGTAAAACATGTATACAAATACCATATTTTAAGATAAATGTGGTACCCACTTTACAACCTTACCACATTTCATAATAAATGCATGAAAAACAATTATAACACATCCTTTTTAAGACAAATGGTGAATTTTCATTGTAATTTTACTGCATTTCTTAATAAATGCGGGTAAAACATGTATACAAATACCATATTTTGGGATAAATGTGGTATCTACTTTGTAACTTTAGCATATTTCATATAAATGCATGAAACATAATAATAACACATTCGTTTTAAGACAAATATTGCACCTTCTTTGTAATTTTATCGCATTTCTTAATAACTACTGGTAAAACCTGTATACAAATACCATTTTTTAGGATAAATGTGGTACTTACTTTACAACTTTACCGCATTTCATAATAAATGCATGAAAAACAATTTTAACTCACCCATTTTAAGACAAATGTTGCATTTTCTTTGTAATTTTAACGCATCTCTTAATAAATGCGAGTAAAACATATATACAAATACCATATTTTAGGATAAATGTGGTACCTACTTTACAACCTCACCATATTAAATAATGAAAGCATGAAAAGCAATTATAACACATCCATTTTAAGACAAATGTTGAACCTTCTTTGTAATTTTATCGCATGTCTTAATAAGTGCGGATAAAACATGTATACAAATACCATACTTTAGGATAAATGTGGTACCTACTTTACAATTTTACGACATTTCATAATAAATGCATGAAAAACAATTATAACACATCCATTTTAAGACGATAGTTTCGCCTTATTTTTAATTTTACCGCATTTTTTAATAAATGCAAGAAAAACATGTATACAAATACCATATTTTAGAATAAATGTGGTACCTACATTACAATATTACGATATTTCATAGTAAATTCATGAAAAATAATTATAACACATCCATTTTAAGAACAATGTTGCACCTTCTTTCTAATTTTACCGCATTTCTTAATAAATGTAGGAAAAACATGTACACATATACCATATTTTAGGCTAAATGTGGTATCTACTTTGTAACTTTACCATATTTCATATGAATGCATGAAAATCAATTATAACACATCCATTTTAAGACATATGTTGCACCTTCTTTGTAATTTTATCGAATTTCTTAATAAATGTGGGTAAAACATGTATACAAATACCATATTTTAGGATAAATGTGGTACCTACTTTGCAACTTTACCACATTTCATAATAAAATGCATGAAAAACAATTAAAACACCTCCATTTAAAGAAAAATGTTGCATCTTCTTTGTAATTTTACCGCATTTATTAATACATGCGGGTAAAACATATATACCCACATTACAACTTTACCTTATTTCATAATAAATGCATGAATAACAATTATAACACTTCCATTTTAAGACAAATGTTGCACTTTATTTGTAATTTTACCTCATTTCTTAATAAATGCGGGTAAAACATGTATACAAATACCATAATTTAGGATAAATGTGGTACCTACTTTACAACCTTACCACATTTCGTAATAAATGCATGAAAAACAATTATAACACATCCATTTTAAGATAAATGTTGCACTTTCTTTATAATTTTACCGCATTTCTTAATAAATGCGGGTAAAACATGTATACAAATACCATATTTTAGGATAAATGTGGTACCTACCTTGCAACTTTACCACATTTCATAATAAAATGCATGAAACATAATAATAACACCTCCATTTTAAGACAAATGTTGCACCTTCTTTGTAATTTTACCACATTTCTTAATAAATGCTAGTAACACATGTATACAAATACCATATTTTAGGATAAATGTGGTACCTACTTTACAACATCACCATATTTCATATAAATGCCTGAAAAACAATAATAACACATCCATTTTAAGACAAATGTTGCACTTTCTTTGTAAGTTTACCGCATTTATTAATAAATGCGGGTAAAACATTTATACAAATACCAAATTTTTGGATAAATGTGGTATCTACTTTGTAACTTTAGCATATTTCATATAAATGCATGAAAAACAATTATAACATAACGATTTTAGGACAAATGTTGCATTTTCTTTGTAATTTTAATGCCTTTCTTAGTAAATGTGGGTAAAACATATATACAAATACTATATTTTAGGATAAATGTGGTACCTACTTTACAACTTTACCACATTTCAAAATAAATGCATGCAAAAAATATTATAACACATCCATTTTAAGACAAATGTTGCACCTTCTTTGTAATTTTACAAAACATGTATACAAATATTATATTTTAGGATAAATGTGGTTTCTAATTTGTAAATTTAACACAATTCATATAAATGCTTAAAAAACAATTATAACATATCCATTTTAAGACAAATGTTGCATTTTCTTTGAAATTTTAGCGCATTTCTTAATACATGAGGGTAAAACATATATACAAATGCCATATTTTAGGATAAATGTGGTACCTACTTTACAACTTTACTATATTAAATAATGAAAGCATGAAAAGCAATTATACCACATCCATTTTAAGACATATGTTGCACCTTCTTTGTAATTTTATCGTATTTCTTAATAAATGTGGGTAAAACATGTATACAAATTCCATATTTTTGGATAAATGTGGTACCTACTTTGCAACTTTACCATATTTCATAATAAAATGCATGAAAAACAATTATAATTCCTCCATTTTAAGACAAATGTTGCACCTTCTTCGTAATTTTACCACATTTCTTAATAAATGCGGGTAAAACATTAATACAAAAACCATATTTTGGGATAAATGTGGATCTACTTTTTAACTTAGCTTAGCATATTTCATATAAATGCATGAAAAATAATTATAACACATCCATTTTAAGACAAATGTTGCACCTTCTTTGTAATTTTATCGCATTTCTTAATAACTACGGGTAAAACCTATATACAAATACCATATTTTAGGATAAATGTGGTAGTTACTTAACAACTTTAACACATTTCATAATAAATGCATGAAAAACAATTATAACACATCCATTTTAAGACAAATGTTGCACCTTCTTTGTAATTTTACAAAACATGTATACAAATATTATATTTGAGGATAAATGTGGTTTCTACTTTGTAAATTTACGACATTTCATATAAATGCATGAAAAATAATTATAACATAACCATTTTAGGACAAATGTTGCATTTTCTTTGTAATTTTAACGCATTTGTTAATAAATGCAGGTAAAACATATATACAATTACCATATTTTAGGATAAATGTGGTACCTTCTTTACAACTTTACCATATTTGATAATAAATGCATGAAAAACAATTAGAACACATCCATTTTAAGACAAATGTTCCGCCTTCTTTGTAATTTTTCTGTATTTCTTAATAAATGCGGGTAAAACAGGTATAAAAATCTTATATTATAGGATAAATGTGGCTTCTACTTCGTAAATTTACCACATTTCATAAAAATGCATTAAAAACTATTCTAACATAACCATTTTAAGACAAATTTTGCACTTTCATTGTATATTTACCGCATTTCTTAATAAAGGGTGGTAAAACACGTATACAAATACCATATTTTAGGATAAATGTTCTACCTACTTTAAAACCTTACCACATTTCGTAATAAATGCATGAAAAACAATAACACATCTATTTTAAGACAAATGGTGAATTTTCATTGTAATTCTACCGCAATTCTTAATAAATGCGGGTAAAACATGTATACAAATACCATACTTTAGGATAAATGTGGTACCTACTTTACAATTTTACGACATTTCATAATAAATGCATGAAAAACAATTATAACACATCCATTTTAAGACGATAGTTTCGCCTTATTTTTAATTTTACCGCATTTTTAATAAATGCAAGAAAAACATGTATACAAATACCATATTTTAGGATAAATGTGGTACCTACATTACAATATTACGATATTTCATAGTAAATTCATGAAAAATAATTATAACACATCCATTTTAAGAACAATGTTGCACCTTCTTTGTAATTTTACCGCATATCTTAATAAATGTAGGAAAAACATGTACACATATACCATATTTTAGGCTAAATGTGGTATCTACTTTGTAACTTTACCATATTTCATATGAATGCATGAAAATCAATTATAACACATCCATTTTAAGACATATGTTGCACCTTCTTTGTAATTTTATCGAATTTCTTAATAAATGTGGGTAAAACATGTATACAAATACCATATTTTAGGATAAATGTGGTACCTACTTTGCAACTTTACCACATTTCATAATAAAATGCATGAAAAACAATTAAAACACCTCCATTTAAAGAAAAATGTTGCATCTTCTTTGTAATTTTACCGCATTTATTAATACATGCGGGTAAAACATATATACCCACATTACAACTTTACCTTATTTCATAATAAATGCATGAATAACAATTATAACACTTCCATTTTAAGACAAATGTTGCACTTTATTTGTAATTTTACCTCATTTCTTAATAAATGCGGGTAAAACATGTATACAAATACCATAATTTAGGATAAATGTGGTACCTACTTTACAACCTTACCACATTTCGTAATAAATGCATGAAAAACAATTATAACACATCCATTTTAAGATAAATGTTGCACTTTCTTTATAATTTTACCGCATTTCTTAATAAATGCGGGTAAAACATGTATACAAATACCATATTTTAGGATAAATGTGGTACCTACCTTGCAACTTTACCACATTTCATAATAAAATGCATGAAACATAATAATAACACCTCCATTTTAAGACAAATGTTGCACCTTCTTTGTAATTTTACCACATTTCTTAATAAATGCTAGTAACACATGTATACAAATACCATATTTTAGGATAAATGTGGTACCTACTTTACAACATCACCATATTTCATATAAATGCCTGAAAAACAATAATAACACATCCATTTTAAGACAAATGTTGCACTTTCTTTGTAAGTTTACCGCATTTATTAATAAATGCGGGTAAAACATTTATACAAATACCAAATTTTGGATAAATGTGGTATCTACTTTGTAACTTTAGCATATTTCATATAAATGCATGAAAAACAATTATAACATAACGATTTTAGGACAAATGTTGCATTTTCTTTGTAATTTTAATGCCTTTCTTAGTAAATGTGGGTAAAACATATATACAAATACTATATTTTAGGATAAATGTGGTACCTACTTTACAACTTTACCACATTTCAAAATAAATGCATGCAAAAAATATTATAACACATCCATTTTAAGACAAATGTTGCACCTTCTTTGTAATTTTACAAAACATGTATACAAATATTATATTTTAGGATAAATGTGGTTTCTAATTTGTAAATTTAACACAATTCATATAAATGCTTAAAAAACAATTATAACATATCCATTTTAAGACAAATGTTGCATTTTCTTTGAAATTTTAGCGCATTTCTTAATACATGAGGGTAAAACATATATACAAATGCCATATTTTAGGATAAATGTGGTACCTACTTTACAACTTTACTATATTAAATAATGAAAGCATGAAAAGCAATTATACCACATCCATTTTAAGACATATGTTGCACCTTCTTTGTAATTTTATCGTATTTCTTAATAAATGTGGGTAAAACATGTATACAAATTCCATATTTTTGGATAAATGTGGTACCTACTTTGCAACTTTACCATATTTCATAATAAAATGCATGAAAAACAATTATAATTCCTCCATTTTAAGACAAATGTTGCACCTTCTTCGTAATTTTACCACATTTCTTAATAAATGCGGGTAAAACATTAATACAAAAACCATATTTTGGGATAAATGTGGATCTACTTTTTAACTTAGCTTAGCATATTTCATATAAATGCATGAAAAATAATTATAACACATCCATTTTAAGACAAATGTTGCACCTTCTTTGTAATTTTATCGCATTTCTTAATAACTACGGGTAAAACCTATATACAAATACCATATTTTAGGATAAATGTGGTAGTTACTTAACAACTTTAACACATTTCATAATAAATGCATGAAAAACAATTATAACACATCCATTTTAAGACAAATGTTGCACCTTCTTTGTAATTTTACAAAACATGTATACAAATATTATATTTGAGGATAAATGTGGTTTCTACTTTGTAAATTTACGACATTTCATATAAATGCATGAAAAATAATTATAACATAACCATTTTAGGACAAATGTTGCATTTTCTTTGTAATTTTAACGCATTTGTTAATAAATGCAGGTAAAACATATATACAATTACCATATTTTAGGATAAATGTGGTACCTTCTTTACAACTTTACCATATTTGATAATAAATGCATGAAAAACAATTAGAACACATCCATTTTAAGACAAATGTTCCGCCTTCTTTGTAATTTTTCTGTATTTCTTAATAAATGCGGGTAAAACAGGTATAAAAATCTTATATTATAGGATAAATGTGGCTTCTACTTCGTAAATTTACCACATTTCATAAAAATGCATTAAAAACTATTCTAACATAACCATTTTAAGACAAATTTTGCACTTTCATTGTATATTTACCGCATTTCTTAATAAAGGGTGGTAAAACACGTATACAAATACCATATTTTAGGATAAATGTTCTACCTACTTTAAAACCTTACCACATTTCGTAATAAATGCATGAAAAACAATAACACATCTATTTTAAGACAAATGGTGAATTTTCATTGTAATTCTACCGCAATTCTTAATAAATGCGGGTAAAACATGTATACAAATACCATACTTTAGGATAAATGTGGTACCTACTTTACAATTTTACGACATTTCATAATAAATGCATGAAAAACAATTATAACACATCCATTTTAAGACGATAGTTTCGCCTTATTTTTAATTTTACCGCATTTTTTAATAAATGCAAGAAAAACATGTATACAAATACCATATTTTAGGATAAATGTGGTACCTACATTACAATATTACGATATTTCATAGTAAATTCATGAAAAATAATTATAACACATCCATTTTAAGAACAATGTTGCACCTTCTTTGTAATTTTACCGCATATCTTAATAAATGTAGGAAAAACATGTACACATATACCATATTTTAGGCTAAATGTGGTATCTACTTTGTAACTTTACCATATTTCATATGAATGCATGAAAATCAATTATAACACATCCATTTTAAGACATATGTTGCACCTTCTTTGTAATTTTATCGAATTTCTTAATAAATGTGGGTAAAACATGTATACAAATACCATATTTTAGGATAAATGTGGTACCTACTTTGCAACTTTACCACATTTCATAATAAAATGCATGAAAAACAATTAAAACACCTCCATTTAAAGAAAAATGTTGCATCTTCTTTGTAATTTTACAGTCATGTATACAAATATTATATTTTAGGATAAATGTGGTTTCTACTTTGCAAATTTACCACATTTCATATAAATGCATGAAAAACAATTATAACATAACCATTTTAGGACAAATGTTGCATTTTCTTTGTAATTTTAACGCATTTCTTAATAAATGCGGGTAAAACATATATACAAATACCATATTTTAGGATAAGTGTGGTACCTACTTTACAACCTTACCATACTAAATAATGAAAGCATGAAAAGCAATTGTAACACATCCATTTTAAGACAAATGTTGCACCTTCTTTGTAATTTTATCGCATGTCATAATAAGTGCGGATAAAACATGTATACAAATACCATATTTTACGATAAATGTGGTACCTACTTTACAACTTTACCACATTTCATAATAAATGCATGAAAAACAATTATAACACATCCATTTTAAGACTAATGTTGCACCTTCTTTGTAATATTACCGCTTTTCTTTATAAATGCGGGTAAGACATGTATACAAATACCATACTTTACGACAAATGTGGTAACTTCTTTACAACATTACCATATTTCATAATAAATGCATGAAAAACAATTAGAACACAACCATTTTAAGACAAATGTTCCGCGTTCTTTGTAATTTTTCCGTATTTCTTAATAAATGCGGGTAAAACATGTATTCAAATCTTATATTTTAGGATAAATGTGGCTTCTACTTCGTAAATTTACCACATTTCATAAAAATGCATTAAAAACTATTATAACATAACCATTTTAAGACAAACTTTGCACTTTCTTTGTATATTTACCGCATTTCTTAATAAAGGGTGGTAAAACACGTATACAAATACCATATTTTAGGATAGATGTGGTACCTACTTTACAACCTTACCACATTTCGTAATAAATGCATGAAAAACAATTACAACACATCCATTTTAAGACAAATGGTGAATTTTCATTGTAATTTTACCGCATTTCTTAATAAATGCGGGTAAAAGATGTATACAAATACCATACTTTAGGATAAATGTGGTACCTACTTTACAATTTTACCACACTTCATAATGAATGCATGAAAAACAATTATAACGCATCCATTTTAAGACGATCGTTGCACCTTATTTGTAATTTTACCGCATTTCTTAATAAATGCAGAAAAAACATGTATTAAAATACCATATTTTAGGATAAATGTGGTACCTACTTTACAATTTTACCACATTTCATATGAATGCACGAAAATCAATTATAACACATCCATTTTAAGACATATGTTGCACCTTCTTTTGTAATTTTATCGCATTTCTTAATAAATGTGGGAAAAACATGTATACAATAACCATATTTTAGGATAAATGTGGTACCTACTTTGCAACTTTACCACATTTCATAATAAAATGCATGAAAAACAATTATAACACCTCCATCTTAAGGCAAATGTTGCACCTTCTTTGTAATTTTAACGCATTTTATAATACATGCGGGTAAAACATATATCCAAATGCCATATTTTAGGATAAATGTGGTACCTACTTTAGAACTTTACCATATTTCATAATAAATGCATGAAAAACAATTATAACACTTCCATTTTAAGACAAATGTTGCAATTTCTTTGTAATTTTACCGCATTTCTTAATAAATGCGGGTAAAACATGTATACAAATACAATATTTTAGGATAAATGTGGTACCTACTTTACAACCTTACCACATTTCGTAATAAATGCATGAAAAACAATTATAACACATCCTTTTTAAGACAAATGGTGAATTTTCATTGTAATTTTATTGCATTTCTTAATAAATGCGGGTAAAACATGTATACAAATACCATATTTTGGGATAAATGTGGTATCTACTTTGTAACTTTAGCATATTTCATATAAATGCTTGAAACATAATAATAACACATCCATTTTAAGACAAATATTGCACCTTCTTTGTAATTTTATCGAATTTCTTAAAAACTACTGGTAAAACCTGTATACAAATACCATATTTTAGGATAAATGTGGTACTTACTTTACAACTTTACCACATTTCATAATAAATGCATGAAAAACAATTATAACACATCTATTTTAAGACAAATGTTGCATTTCCTTTGTAATTTTAACGCATTTCTTAATAAATGGGAGTAAAACATATATACAAATACCATATTTTAGGATAAATGTGGTACCTACTTTACAACCTCACCATATTAAATAATGAAAGCATGAAAAGCAATTATAACACATCCATTTTAAGACAAATGTTGAACCTTCTTTTTAATTTTATGGCATGTCTTAATAAGTGCGGATAAAACATGTATACAAATACCATACTTTAGGATAAATGTGGTACCTACTTTACAATTTTACCACATTTCATAATAAATGCATGAAAAACAATTATAAAACATCCATTTTAAGACGATAGTTTCACCTTATTTTTAATTTTACCGCATTTTTTAATAAATGCAAGAAAAACATGTATACAAATACCATATTTTAGGATGAATGTGGTACCTACTTCGCAACTTTACCACATTTCATAATAAAATGCATGAAAAACAATTATAACACCTCCATCTTAAGGCAAATATTGCACCTTCTTTGTAATTTTAACGCATTTTATAATACATGCGGGTAAAACATATATACAAATGCCATATTTTAGGATAAATGTGGTACCTACATTACAACTTTACCATATTTCATAATAAATGCATGAAAAACAATTATAACACTTCCATTTTAAGACAAATGTTGCACTTTCTTTGTAATTTTACCGCATTTCTTAATAAATGCGGGTAAAACATGTATACAAATACCATATTTTAGGATAAATGTGGTACCTACTTTACAACCTTACCACATTTCGTAATAAATGCATGAAAAACAATTATAACACATCCTTTTAAGACAAATGGTGAATTTTCATTGTAATTTTACTGCATTTCTTAATAAATGCGGGTAAAACATGTATACAAATACCATATTTTGGGATAAATGTGGTATCTACTTTGTAACTTTACCATATTTCATATAAATGCATGAAACATAATAATAACACATCCATTTTAAGACAAATATTGCACCTTCTTTGTAATTTTATCGCATTTCTTAATAACTACTGGTAAAACCTGTATACAAATACCATATTTTAGGATAAATGTGGTACTTACTTTACAACTTTACCACATTTCATAATAAATGCATAAAAAACAATTATAACACATCCATTTTAAGACAAATGTTGCATTTCTTTGTAATTTTAACGCTATTCTTAATAAATGCGAGTAAAACATATATACAAATACCATATTTTAGGATAAATGTGGTACCTACTTTACAACCTTACCATATTAAATAATAAAGCATGAAAAGCAATTATAACACATCCATTTTAAGACAAATGTTGAACCTTCTTTTAATTTTATCGCATGTCTTAATAAGTGCGGATAAAACATGTATACAAATACCATACTTTAGGATAAATGTGGTACCTACTTTACAATTTTACCACATTTCATAATAAATGCATGAAAAACAATTATAACACATCCATTTTAAGACGATAGTTTCACTTATTTTTAATTTTACCGTTTTTTTAATAAATGCAAGAAAAACATGTATACAAATACCATATTTTAGGATAAATGTGGTACCTACTTTGCAACTTAACCACATTTCATAATAAAATGCATGAAAAACAATTATAACACCTCCATCTTAAGAGAAATGTTGCACCTTCTTTGTAATTTTAACGCATTTTATAATACATGCGGGTAAAACTATATCCAAATGCCATATTTTAGGATAAATGTGGTACCTACTTTACAACTTTACCATATTTCATAATAAATGCATGAAAAATAATTATAACACTTCCATTTTAAGACAAATGTTGCAATTTCTTTGTAATTTTACCGCATTTCTTAATAAATGCGGGTAAAACATGTATACAAATACCATATTTTAGGATAAATGTGGTACCTACTTTACAACCTTACCACATTTCGTAATAAATGCATGAAAACAATTATAACACATCCATTTTAAGAGAAATGGTGAATTTTATTGTAATTTTACCGCATTTCTTAATAAATGCGGGTAAAACATGTATACAAATACCATACTTTAGGATAAATGTGGTACCTACTTTACAATTTTACCACATTTCATAATAAATGCATGAAAAACAATTATAACACATCCATTTTAAGACGATAGTTTCACCTTATTTTTAATTTTACCGTATTTTTTAATAAATGCAAGAAAAACATGTATACAAATACCATATTTTAGGATAAATGTGGTACCTACTTTGCAACTTAACCACATTTCATAATAAAATGCATGAAAAACAATTATAACACCTCCATCTTAAGAGAAATGTTGCACCTTCTTTGTAATTTTAACGCATTTTATAATACATGCGGGTAAAACATATATCCAAATGCCATATTTTAGGATAAATGTGGTACCTACTTTACAACTTTACCATATTTCATAATAAATGCATGAAAAACAATTATAACACTTCCATTTTAAGACAAATGTTGCAATTTCTTTGTAATTTTACCGCATTTCTTAATAAATGCGGGTAAAACATGTATACAAATACCATATTTTAGGATAAATGTGGTACCTACTTTACAACCTTACCACATTTCGTAATAAATGCATGGAAAACAATTATAACACATCCATTTTAAGAGAAATGGTGAATTTTATTGTAATTTTACCGCATTTCTTAATAAATGCGGGTAAAACATGTATACAAATACCATACTTTAGGATAAATGTGGTACCTACTTTACAATTTTACCACATTTCATAATAAATGCATGAAAAACAATTATAAAACATCCATTTTAAGACGATAGTTTCACCTTATTTTTAATTTTACCGCATTTTTTAATAAATGCAAGAAAAACATGTATACAAATACCATATTTTAGGATGAATGTGGTACCTACTTCGCAACTTTACCACATTTCATAATAAAATGCATGAAAAACAATTATAACACCTCCATCTTAAGGCAAATATTGCACCTTCTTTGTAATTTTAACGCATTTTATAATACATGCGGGTAAAACATATATACAAATGCCATATTTTAGGATAAATGTGGTACCTACATTACAACTTTACCATATTTCATAATAAATGCATGAAAAACAATTATAACACTTCCATTTTAAGACAAATGTTGCACTTTCTTTGTAATTTTACCGCATTTCTTAATAAATGCGGGTAAAACATGTATACAAATACCATATTTAGGATAAATGTGGTACCTACTTTACAACCTTACCACATTTCGTAATAAATGCATGAAAAACAATTATAACACATCCTTTTTAAGACAAATGGTGAATTTTCATTGTAATTTTACTGCATTTCTTAATAAATGCGGGTAAAACATGTATACAAATACCATATTTTGGGATAAATGTGGTATCTACTTTGTAACTTTAGCATATTTCATATAAATGCATGAAACATAATAATAACACATCCATTTTAAGACAAATATTGCACCTTCTTTGTAATTTTATCGCATTTCTTAATAACTACTGGTAAAACCTGTATACAAATACCATATTTTAGGGTAAATGTGGTACTTACTTTACAACTTTACCACATTTCATAATAAATGCATAAAAAACAATTATAACACATCCATTTTAAGACAAATGTTGCATTTCCTTTGTAATTTTAACGCATTTCTTAATAAATGCGAGTAAAACATATATACAAATACCATATTTTAGGATAAATGTGGTACCTACTTTACAACCTCACCATATTAAATAATGAAAGCATGAAAAGCAATTATAACACATCCATTTTAAGACAAATGTTGAACCTTCTTTTAATTTTATCGCATGTCTTAATAAGTGCGGATAAAACATGTATACAAATACCATACTTTAGGATAAATGTGGTACCTACTTTACAATTTTACCACATTTCATAATAAATGCATGAAAAACAATTATAACACATCCATTTTAAGACGATAGTTTCACCTTATTTTAATTTTACCGTATTTTTTAATAAATGCAAGAAAAACATGTATACAAATACCATATTTTAGGATAAATGTGGTACCTACTTTGCAACTTAACCACATTTCATAATAAAATGCATGAAAAACAATTATAACACCTCCATCTTAAGAGAAATGTTGCACCTTCTTTGTAATTTTAACGCATTTTATAATACATGCGGGTAAAACATATATCCAAATGCCATATTTTAGGATAAATGTGGTACCTACTTTACAACTTTACCATATTTCATAATAAATGCATGAAAAATAATTATAACACTTCCATTTTAAGACAAATGTTGCAATTTCTTTGTAATTTTACCGCATTTCTTAATAAATGCGGGTAAAACATGTATACAAATACCATATTTTAGGATAAATGTGGTACCTACTTTACAACCTTACCACATTTCGTAATAAATGCATGGAAAACAATTATAACACATCCATTTTAAGAGAAATGGTGAATTTTTATTGTAATTTTACCGCATTTCTTAATAAATGCGGGTAAAACATGTATACAAATACCATACTTTAGGATAAATGTGGTACCTACTTTACAATTTTACCACATTTCATAATAAATGCATGAAAAACAATTATAACACATCCATTTTAAGACGATAGTTTCACCTTATTTTTAATTTTACCGTATTTTTTAATAAATGCAAGAAAAACATGTATACAAATACCATATTTTAGGATAAATGTGGTACCTACTTTGCAACTTAACCACATTTCATAATAAAATGCATGAAAAACAATTATAACACCTCCATCTTAAGAGAAATGTTGCACCTTCTTTGTAATTTTAACGCATTTTATAATACATGCGGGTAAAACATATATCCAAATGCCATATTTTAGGATAAATGTGGTACCTACTTTACAACTTTACCATATTTCATAATAAATGCATGAAAAACAATTATAACACTTCCATTTTAAGACAAATGTTGCAATTTCTTTGTAATTTTACCGCATTTCTTAATAAATGCGGGTAAAACATGTATACAAATACCATATTTTAGGATAAATGTGGTACCTACTTTACAACCTTACCACATTTCGTAATAAATGCATGGAAAACAATTATAACACATCCATTTTAAGAGAAATGGTGAATTTTTATTGTAATTTTACCGCATTTCTTAATAAATGCGGGTAAAACATGTATACAAATACCATACTTTAGGATAAATGTGGTACCTACTTTACAATTTTACCACATTTCATAATAAATGCATGAAAAACAATTATAAAACATCCATTTTAAGACGATAGTTTCACCTTATTTTAATTTTACCGCATTTTTTAATAAATGCAAGAAAAACATGTATACAAATACCATATTTTAGGATAAATGTGGTACCTACTTCGCAACTTTACCACATTTCATAATAAAATGCATGAAAAACAATTATAACACCTCCATCTTAAGGCAAATATTGCACCTTCTTTGTAATTTTAACGCATTTTATAATACATGCGGGTAAAACATATATACAAATGCCATATTTTAGGATAAATGTGGTACCTACATTACAACTTTACCATATTTCATAATAAATGCATGAAAAACAATTATAACACTTCCATTTTAAGACAAATGTTGCACTTTCTTTGTAATTTTACCGCATTTCTTAATAAATGCGGGTAAAACATGTATACAAATACCATATTTTAGGATAAATGTAGTACCTACTTTACAACCTTACCACATTTCGTAATAAATGCATGAAAAACAATTATAACACATCCATTTTAAGACAAATGGTGAATTTTCATTGTAATTTTACCGCATTTCTTAATAAATGCGGGTAAAACATGTATACAAATACCATATTTTAGGATAAATGTGGTATCTACTTTGTAACTTTACCATATTCATAATAAATGCATGAAAAAATTATAACACATCCATTTTAAGACAAATATTGCACCTTCTTTGTAATTTTATCGCATTTTTAATAAACTGGTAAAACTGTATACAAATACCATATTTTAGGATAAATGTGGTACTACTTTACAACTTTACCACATTTCATAATAAATGCATGAAAAAACAATTATAACACATCCATTTTAAGACAAATGTTGCATTTCTTTGTAATTTTAACGCATTTCTTAATAAATGCGAGTAAAACATATATACAAATACCATATTTTAGGATAAATGTGGTACCTACTTTACAACCTCACCATATTAAATAATGAAAGCATGAAAAGCAATTATAACACATCCATTTTAAGACAAATGTTGAACCTTCTTTTTAATTTTATCGCATTTCTTAATAAATGCGGATAAAACATGTATACAAATACCATACTTTAGGATAAATGTGGTACCTACTTTACAATTTTACCACATTTCATAATAAATGCATGAAAAACAATTATAACACATCCATTTTAAGACGATAGTTTCACCTTATTTTAATTTTACCGCATTTTTAATAAATGCAAGAAAAACATGTATACAAATACCATATTTTAGGATAAATGTGGTACCTACTTTGCAACTTTACCACATTTCATAATAAAATGCATGAAAAACAATTATAACACCTCCATTTAAGAGAAATGTTGCACCTTCTTTGTAATTTTAACGCATTTTATAATACATGCGGGTAAAACATATATCCAAATGCCATATTTTAGGATAAATGTGGTACCTACTTTACAACTTTACCATATTTCATAATAAATGCATGAAAAACAATTATAACACTTCCATTTTAAGACAAATGTTGCAATTCTTTGTAATTTTACCGCATTTCTTAATAAATGCGGGTAAAACATGTATACAAATACCATATTTAGGATAAATGTGGTACCTACTTTACAACCTTACCACATTTCGTAATAAATGCATGAAAACAATTATAACACATCCATTTTAAGAGAAATGGTGAATTTTTTTGTAATTTTACCGCATTTCTTAATAAATGCGGGTAAAACATGTATACAAATACCATACTTTAGGATAAATGTGGTACCTACTTTACAATTTTACCAAATTTCATAATAAATGCATGAAAAACAATTATAACACATCCATTTTAAGACGATAGTTTCACCTTATTTTTAATTTTACCGCATTTTTTAATAAATGCAAGAAAAACATGTATACAAATACCATATTTTAGGATAAATGTGGTACCTACTTTGCAACTTTAACCACATTTCATAATAAAATGCATGAAAAACAATTATAACACCTCCATCTTAAGAGAAATGTTGCACCTTCTTTGTAATTTTAACGCATTTTATAATACATGCGGGTAAAACATATATCCAAATGCCATATTTTAGGATAAATGTGGTACCTACTTTACAACTTTACCATATTTCATAATAAATGCATGAAAAACAATTATAACACTTCCATTTTAAGACAAATGTTGCAATTTCTTTGTAATTTTACCGCATTTCTTAATAAATGCGGGTAAAACATGTATACAAATACCATATTTTAGGATAAATGTGGTACCTACTTTACAACCTTACCACATTTCGTAATAAATGCATGGAAAACAATTATAACACATCCATTTTAAGAGAAATGGTGAATTTTTATTGTAATTTTACCGCATTTCTTAATAAATGCGGGTAAAACATGTATACAAATACCATACTTTAGGATAAATGTGGTACCTACTTTACAATTTTACCACATTTCATAATAAATGCATGAAAAACAATTATAAAACATCCATTTTAAGACGATAGTTTCACCTTATTTTAATTTTACCGCATTTTTTAATAAATGCAAGAAAAACATGTATACAAATACCATATTTTAGGATGAATGTGGTACCTACTTCGCAACTTTACCACATTTCATAATAAAATGCATGAAAAACAATTATAACACCTCCATCTTAAGGCAAATATTGCACCTTCTTTGTAATTTTAACGCATTTTATAATACATGCGGGTAAAACATATATACAAATGCCATATTTTAGGATAAATGTGGTACCTACATTACAACTTTACCATATTTCATAATAAATGCATGAAAAACAATTATAACACTTCCATTTTAAGACAAATGTTGCACTTTCTTTGTAATTTTACCGCATTTCTTAATAAATGCGGGTAAAACATGTATACAAATACCATATTTTAGGATAAATGTGGTACCTACTTTACAACCTTACCACATTTCGTAATAAATGCATGAAAAACAATTATAACACATCCTTTTTAAGACAAATGGTGAATTTTCATTGTAATTTTACTGCATTTCTTAATAAATGCGGGTAAAACATGTATACAAATACCATATTTTGGGATAAATGTGGTATCTACTTTGTAACTTTAGCATATTTCATATAAATGCATGAAACATAATAATAACACATCCATTTTAAGACAAATATTGCACCTTCTTTGTAATTTTATCGCATTTCTTAATAACTACTGGTAAAACCTGTATACAAATACCATATTTTAGGATAAATGTGGTACTTACTTTACAACTTTACCACATTTCATAATAAATGCATAAAAAACAATTATAACACATCCATTTTAAGACAAATGTTGCATTTCCTTTGTAATTTTAACGCATTTCTTAATAAATGCGAGTAAAACATATATACAAATACCATATTTTAGGATAAATGTGGTACCTACTTTACAACCTCACCATATTAAATAATGAAAGCATGAAAAGCAATTATAACACATCCATTTTAAGACAAATGTTGAACCTTCTTTTTAATTTTATCGCATGTCTTAATAAGTGCGGATAAAACATGTATACAAATACCATACTTTAGGATAAATGTGGTACCTACTTTACAATTTTACCACATTTCATAATAAATGCATGAAAAACAATTATAACACATCCATTTTAAGACGATAGTTTCACCTTATTTTTAATTTTACCGTATTTTTTAATAAATGCAAGAAAAACATGTATACAAATACCATATTTTAGGATAAATGTGGTACCTACTTTGCAACTTTACCACATTTCATAATAAAATGCATGAAAAACAATTATAACACCTCCATCTTAAGAGAAATGTTGCACCTTCTTTGTAATTTTAACGCATTTTATAATACATGCGGGTAAAACATATATCCAAATGCCATATTTTAGGATAAATGTGGTACCTACTTTACAACTTTACCATATTTCATAATAAATGCATGAAAAACAATTATAACACTTCCATTTTAAGACAAATGTTGCAATTTCTTTGTAATTTTACCGCATTTCTTAATAAATGCGGGTAAAACATGTATACAAATACCATATTTTAGGATAAATGTGGTACCTACTTTACAACCTTACCACATTTCGTAATAAATGCATGGAAAACAATTATAACACATCCATTTTAAGAGAAATGGTGAATTTTTATTGTAATTTTACCGCATTTCTTAATAAATGCGGGTAAAACATGTATACAAATACCATACTTTAGGATAAATGTGGTACCTACTTTACAATTTTACCACATTTCATAATAAATGCATGAAAAACAATTATAAAACATCCATTTTAAGACGATAGTTTCACCTTATTTTTAATTTTACCGCATTTTTTAATAAATGCAAGAAAAACATGTATACAAATACCATATTTTAGGATGAATGTGGTACCTACTTCGCAACTTTACCACATTTCATAATAAAATGCATGAAAAACAATTATAACACCTCCATCTTAAGGCAAATATTGCACCTTCTTTGTAATTTTAACGCATTTTATAATACATGCGGGTAAAACATATATACAAATGCCATATTTTAGGATAAATGTGGTACCTACATTACAACTTTACCATATTTCATAATAAATGCATGAAAAACAATTATAACACTTCCATTTTAAGACAAATGTTGCACTTTCTTTGTAATTTTACCGCATTTCTTAATAAATGCGGGTAAAACATGTATACAAATACCATATTTTAGGATAAATGTGGTACCTACTTTACAACCTTACCACATTTCGTAATAAATGCATGAAAAACAATTATAACACATCCTTTTTAAGACAAATGGTGAATTTTCATTGTAATTTTACTGCATTTCTTAATAAATGCGGGTAAAACATGTATACAAATACCATATTTTGGGATAAATGTGGTATCTACTTTGTAACTTTAGCATATTTCATATAAATGCATGAAACATAATAATAACACATCCATTTTAAGACAAATATTGCACCTTCTTTGTAATTTTATCGCATTTCTTAATAACTACTGGTAAAACCTGTATACAAATACCATATTTTAGGATAAATGTGGTACTTACTTTACAACTTTACCACATTTCATAATAAATGCATAAAAAACAATTATAACACATCCATTTTAAGACAAATGTTGCATTTCCTTTGTAATTTTAACGCATTTCTTAATAAATGCGAGTAAAACATATATACAAATACCATATTTTAGGATAAATGTGGTACCTACTTTACAACCTCACCATATTAAATAATGAAAGCATGAAAAGCAATTATAACACATCCATTTTAAGACAAATGTTGAACCTTCTTTTAATTTTATCGCATGTCTTAATAAGTGCGGATAAAACATGTATACAAATACCATACTTTAGGATAAATGTGGTACCTACTTTACAATTTTACCACATTTCATAATAAATGCATGAAAAACAATTATAACACATCCATTTTAAGACGATAGTTTCACCTTATTTTTAATTTTACCGTATTTTTTAATAAATGCAAGAAAAACATGTATACAAATACCATATTTTAGGATAAATGTGGTACCTACTTTGCAACTTAACCACATTTCATAATAAAATGCATGAAAAACAATTATAACACCTCCATCTTAAGAGAAATGTTGCACCTTCTTTGTAATTTTAACGCATTTTATAATACATGCGGGTAAAACATATATCCAAATGCCATATTTTAGGATAAATGTGGTACCTACTTTACAACTTTACCATATTTCATAATAAATGCATGAAAAACAATTATAACACTTCCATTTTAAGACAAATGTTGCAATTTCTTTGTAATTTTACCGCATTTCTTAATAAATGCGGGTAAAACATGTATACAAATACCATATTTTAGGATAAATGTGGTACCTACTTTACAACCTTACCACATTTCGTAATAAATGCATGGAAAACAATTATAACACATCCATTTTAAGAGAAATGGTGAATTTTTATTGTAATTTTACCGCATTTCTTAATAAATGCGGGTAAAACATGTATACAAATACCATACTTTAGGATAAATGTGGTACCTACTTTACAATTTTACCACATTTCATAATAAATGCATGAAAAACAATTATAAAACATCCATTTTAAGACGATAGTTTCACCTTATTTTTAATTTTACCGCATTTTTTAATAAATGCAAGAAAAACATGTATACAAATACCATATTTTAGGATGAATGTGGTACCTACTTCGCAACTTTACCACATTTCATAATAAAATGCATGAAAAACAATTATAACACCTCCATCTTAAGACAAATATTGCACCTTCTTTGTAATTTTAACGCATTTTATAATACATGCGGGTAAAACATATATACAAATGCCATATTTTAGGATAAATGTGGTACCTACATTACAACTTTACCATATTTCATAATAAATGCATGAAAAACAATTATAACACTTCCATTTTAAGACAAATGTTGCACTTTCTTTGTAATTTTACCGCATTTCTTAATAAATGCGGGTAAAACATGTATACAAATACCATATTTTAGGATAAATGTGGTACCTACTTTACAACCTTACCACATTTCGTAATAAATGCATGAAAAACAATTATAACACATCCTTTTTAAGACAAATGGTGAATTTTCATTGTAATTTTACTGCATTTCTTAATAAATGCGGGTAAAACATGTATACAAATACCATATTTTGGGATAAATGTGGTATCTACTTTGTAACTTTAGCATATTTCATATAAATGCATGAAACATAATAATAACACATCCATTTTAAGACAAATATTGCACCTTCTTTGTAATTTTATCGCATTTCTTAATAACTACTGGTAAAACCTGTATACAAATACCATATTTTAGGGTAAATGTGGTACTTACTTTACAACTTTACCACATTTCATAATAAATGCATAAAAAACAATTATAACACATCCATTTTAAGACAAATGTTGCATTTCCTTTGTAATTTTAACGCATTTCTTAATAAATGCGAGTAAAACATATATACAAATACCATATTTTAGGATAAATGTGGTACCTACTTTACAACCTCACCATATTAAATAATGAAAGCATGAAAAGCAATTATAACACATCCATTTTAAGACAAATGTTGAACCTTCTTTTTAATTTTATCGCATGTCTTAATAAGTGCGGATAAAACATGTATACAAATACCATACTTTAGGATAAATGTGGTACCTACTTTACAATTTTACCACATTTCATAATAAATGCATGAAAAACAATTATAACACATCCATTTTAAGACGATAGTTTCACCTTATTTTTAATTTTACCGTATTTTTTAATAAATGCAAGAAAAACATGTATACAAATACCATATTTTAGGATAAATGTGGTACCTACTTTGCAACTTTACCACATTTCATAATAAAATGCATGAAAAACAATTATAACACCTCCATCTTAAGAGAAATGTTGCACCTTCTTTGTAATTTTAACGCATTTTATAATACATGCGGGTAAAACATATATCCAAATGCCATATTTTAGGATAAATGTGGTACCTACTTTACAACTTTACCATATTTCATAATAAATGCATGAAAAACAATTATAACACTTCCATTTTAAGACAAATGTTGCAATTTCTTTGTAATTTTACCGCATTTCTTAATAAATGCGGGTAAAACATGTATACAAATACCATATTTTAGGATAAATGTGGTACCTACTTTACAACCTTACCACATTTCGTAATAAATGCATGGAAAACAATTATAACACATCCATTTTAAGAGAAATGGTGAATTTTTATTGTAATTTTACCGCATTTCTTAATAAATGCGGGTAAAACATGTATACAAATACCATACTTTAGGATAAATGTGGTACCTACTTTACAATTTTACCACATTTCATAATAAATGCATGAAAAACAATTATAAAACATCCATTTTAAGACGATAGTTTCACCTTATTTTTAATTTTACCGCATTTTTTAATAAATGCAAGAAAAACATGTATACAAATACCATATTTTAGGATGAATGTGGTACCTACTTCGCAACTTTACCACATTTCATAATAAAATGCATGAAAAACAATTATAACACCTCCATCTTAAGGCAAATATTGCACCTTCTTTGTAATTTTAACGCATTTTATAATACATGCGGGTAAAACATATATACAAATGCCATATTTTAGGATAAATGTGGTACCTACATTACAACTTTACCATATTTCATAATAAATGCATGAAAAACAATTATAACACTTCCATTTTAAGACAAATGTTGCACTTTCTTTGTAATTTTACCGCATTTCTTAATAAATGCGGGTAAAACATGTATACAAATACCATATTTTAGGATAAATGTGGTACCTACTTTACAACCTTACCACATTTCGTAATAAATGCATGAAAAACAATTATAACACATCCTTTTTAAGACAAATGGTGAATTTTCATTGTAATTTTACTGCATTTCTTAATAAATGCGGGTAAAACATGTATACAAATACCATATTTTGGGATAAATGTGGTATCTACTTTGTAACTTTAGCATATTTCATATAAATGCATGAAACATAATAATAACACATCCATTTTAAGACAAATATTGCACCTTCTTTGTAATTTTATCGCATTTCTTAATAACTACTGGTAAAACCTGTATACAAATACCATATTTTAGGATAAATGTGGTACTTACTTTACAACTTTACCACATTTCATAATAAATGCATAAAAAACAATTATAACACATCCATTTTAAGACAAATGTTGCATTTCCTTTGTAATTTTAACGCATTTCTTAATAAATGCGAGTAAAACATATATACAAATACCATATTTTAGGATAAATGTGGTACCTACTTTACAACCTCACCATATTAAATAATGAAAGCATGAAAAGCAATTATAACACATCCATTTTAAGACAAATGTTGAACCTTCTTTTTAATTTTATCGCATGTCTTAATAAGTGCGGATAAAACATGTATACAAATACCATACTTTAGGATAAATGTGGTACCTACTTTACAATTTTACCACATTTCATAATAAATGCATGAAAAACAATTATAACACATCCATTTTAAGACGATAGTTTCACCTTATTTTTAATTTTACCGTATTTTTTAATAAATGCAAGAAAAACATGTATACAAATACCATATTTTAGGATAAATGTGGTACCTACTTTGCAACTTAACCACATTTCATAATAAAATGCATGAAAAACAATTATAACACCTCCATCTTAAGAGAAATGTTGCACCTTCTTTGTAATTTTAACGCATTTTATAATACATGCGGGTAAAACATATATCCAAATGCCATATTTTAGGATAAATGTGGTACCTACTTTACAACTTTACCATATTTCATAATAAATGCATGAAAAACAATTATAACACTTCCATTTTAAGACAAATGTTGCAATTTCTTTGTAATTTTACCGCATTTCTTAATAAATGCGGGTAAAACATGTATACAAATACCATATTTTAGGATAAATGTGGTACCTACTTTACAACCTTACCACATTTCGTAATAAATGCATGGAAAACAATTATAACACATCCATTTTAAGAGAAATGGTGAATTTTTATTGTAATTTTACCGCATTTCTTAATAAATGCGGGTAAAACATGTATACAAATACCATACTTTAGGATAAATGTGGTACCTACTTTACAATTTTACCACATTTCATAATAAATGCATGAAAAACAATTATAAAACATCCATTTTAAGACGATAGTTTCACCTTATTTTTAATTTTACCGCATTTTTTAATAAATGCAAGAAAAACATGTATACAAATACCATATTTTAGGATGAATGTGGTACCTACTTCGCAACTTTACCACATTTCATAATAAAATGCATGAAAAACAATTATAACACCTCCATCTTACGACAAATATTGCACCTTCTTTGTAATTTTAACGCATTTTATAATACATGCGGGTAAAACATATATACAAATGCCATATTTTAGGATAAATGTGGTACCTACATTACAACTTTACCATATTTCATAATAAATGCATGAAAAACAATTATAACACTTCCATTTTAAGACAAATGTTGCACTTTCTTTGTAATTTTACCGCATTTCTTAATAAATGCGGGTAAAACATGTATACAAATACCATATTTTAGGATAAATGTGGTACCTACTTTACAACCTTACCACATTTCGTAATAAATGCATGAAAAACAATTATAACACATCCTTTTTAAGACAAATGGTGAATTTTCATTGTAATTTTACTGCATTTCTTAATAAATGCGGGTAAAACATGTATACAAATACCATATTTTGGGATAAATGTGGTATCTACTTTGTAACTTTAGCATATTTCATATAAATGCATGAAACATAATAATAACACATCCATTTTAAGACAAATATTGCACCTTCTTTGTAATTTTATCGCATTTCTTAATAACTACTGGTAAAACCTGTATACAAATACCATATTTTAGGATAAATGTGGTACTTACTTTACAACTTTACCACATTTCATAATAAATGCATAAAAAACAATTATAACACATCCATTTTAAGACAAATGTTGCATTTCCTTTGTAATTTTAACGCATTTCTTAATAAATGCGAGTAAAACATATATACAAATACCATATTTTAGGATAAATGTGGTACCTACTTTACAACCTCACCATATTAAATAATGAAAGCATGAAAAGCAATTATAACACATCCATTTTAAGACAAATGTTGAACCTTCTTTTTAATTTTATCGCATGTCTTAATAAGTGCGGATAAAACATGTATACAAATACCATACTTTAGGATAAATGTGGTACCTACTTTACAATTTTACCACATTTCATAATAAATGCATGAAAAACAATTATAACACATCCATTTTAAGACGATAGTTTCACCTTATTTTTAATTTTACCGTATTTTTTAATAAATGCAAGAAAAACATGTATACAAATACCATATTTTAGGATAAATGTGGTACCTACTTTGCAACTTTACCACATTTCATAATAAAATGCATGAAAAACAATTATAACACCTCCATCTTAAGAGAAATGTTGCACCTTCTTTGTAATTTTAACGCATTTTATAATACATGCGGGTAAAACATATATCCAAATGCCATATTTTAGGATAAATGTGGTACCTACTTTACAACTTTACCATATTTCATAATAAATGCATGAAAAACAATTATAACACTTCCATTTTAAGACAAATGTTGCAATTTCTTTGTAATTTTACCGCATTTCTTAATAAATGCGGGTAAAACATGTATACAAATACCATATTTTAGGATAAATGTGGTACCTACTTTACAACCTTACCACATTTCGTAATAAATGCATGGAAAACAATTATAACACATCCATTTTAAGAGAAATGGTGAATTTTTATTGTAATTTTACCGCATTTCTTAATAAATGCGGGTAAAACATGTATACAAATACCATACTTTAGGATAAATGTGGTACCTACTTTACAATTTTACCACATTTCATAATAAATGCATGAAAAACAATTATAAAACATCCATTTTAAGACGATAGTTTCACCTTATTTTTAATTTTACCGCATTTTTTAATAAATGCAAGAAAAACATGTATACAAATACCATATTTTAGGATGAATGTGGTACCTACTTCGCAACTTTACCACATTTCATAATAAAATGCATGAAAAACAATTATAACACCTCCATCTTAAGGCAAATATTGCACCTTCTTTGTAATTTTAACGCATTTTATAATACATGCGGGTAAAACATATATACAAATGCCATATTTTAGGATAAATGTGGTACCTACATTACAACTTTACCATATTTCATAATAAATGCATGAAAAACAATTATAACACTTCCATTTTAAGACAAATGTTGCACTTTCTTTGTAATTTTACCGCATTTCTTAATAAATGCGGGTAAAACATGTATACAAATACCATATTTTAGGATAAATGTGGTACCTACTTTACAACCTTACCACATTTCGTAATAAATGCATGAAAAACAATTATAACACATCCTTTTTAAGACAAATGGTGAATTTTCATTGTAATTTTACTGCATTTCTTAATAAATGCGGGTAAAACATGTATACAAATACCATATTTTGGGATAAATGTGGTATCTACTTTGTAACTTTAGCATATTTCATATAAATGCATGAAACATAATAATAACACATCCATTTTAAGACAAATATTGCACCTTCTTTGTAATTTTATCGCATTTCTTAATAACTACTGGTAAAACCTGTATACAAATACCATATTTTAGGATAAATGTGGTACTTACTTTACAACTTTACCACATTTCATAATAAATGCATAAAAAACAATTATAACACATCCATTTTAAGACAAATGTTGCATTTCCTTTGTAATTTTAACGCATTTCTTAATAAATGCGAGTAAAACATATATACAAATACCATATTTTAGGATAAATGTGGTACCTACTTTACAACCTCACCATATTAAATAATGAAAGCATGAAAAGCAATTATAACACATCCATTTTAAGACAAATGTTGAACCTTCTTTTTAATTTTATCGCATGTCTTAATAAGTGCGGATAAAACATGTATACAAATACCATACTTTAGGATAAATGTGGTACCTACTTTACAATTTTACCACATTTCATAATAAATGCATGAAAAACAATTATAACACATCCATTTTAAGACGATAGTTTCACCTTATTTTTAATTTTACCGTATTTTTTAATAAATGCAAGAAAAACATGTATACAAATACCATATTTTAGGATAAATGTGGTACCTACTTTGCAACTTAACCACATTTCATAATAAAATGCATGAAAAACAATTATAACACCTCCATCTTAAGAGAAATGTTGCACCTTCTTTGTAATTTTAACGCATTTTATAATACATGCGGGTAAAACATATATCCAAATGCCATATTTTAGGATAAATGTGGTACCTACTTTACAACTTTACCATATTTCATAATAAATGCATGAAAAACAATTATAACACTTCCATTTTAAGACAAATGTTGCAATTTCTTTGTAATTTTACCGCATTTCTTAATAAATGCGGGTAAAACATGTATACAAATACCATATTTTAGGATAAATGTGGTACCTACTTTACAACCTTACCACATTTCGTAATAAATGCATGGAAAACAATTATAACACATCCATTTTAAGAGAAATGGTGAATTTTTATTGTAATTTTACCGCATTTCTTAATAAATGCGGGTAAAACATGTATACAAATACCATACTTTAGGATAAATGTGGTACCTACTTTACAATTTTACCACATTTCATAATAAATGCATGAAAAACAATTATAAAACATCCATTTTAAGACGATAGTTTCACCTTATTTTTAATTTTACCGCATTTTTTAATAAATGCAAGAAAAACATGTATACAAATACCATATTTTAGGATGAATGTGGTACCTACTTCGCAACTTTACCACATTTCATAATAAAATGCATGAAAAACAATTATAACACCTCCATCTTACGACAAATATTGCACCTTCTTTGTAATTTTAACGCATTTTATAATACATGCGGGTAAAACATATATACAAATGCCATATTTTAGGATAAATGTGGTACCTACATTACAACTTTACCATATTTCATAATAAATGCATGAAAAACAATTATAACACTTCCATTTTAAGACAAATGTTGCACTTTCTTTGTAATTTTACCGCATTTCTTAATAAATGCGGGTAAAACATGTATACAAATACCATATTTTAGGATAAATGTGGTACCTACTTTACAACCTTACCACATTTCGTAATAAATGCATGAAAAACAATTATAACACATCCTTTTTAAGACAAATGGTGAATTTTCATTGTAATTTTACTGCATTTCTTAATAAATGCGGGTAAAACATGTATACAAATACCATATTTTGGGATAAATGTGGTATCTACTTTGTAACTTTAGCATATTTCATATAAATGCATGAAACATAATAATAACACATCCATTTTAAGACAAATATTGCACCTTCTTTGTAATTTTATCGCATTTCTTAATAACTACTGGTAAAACCTGTATACAAATACCATATTTTAGGGTAAATGTGGTACTTACTTTACAACTTTACCACATTTCATAATAAATGCATAAAAAACAATTATAACACATCCATTTTAAGACAAATGTTGCATTTCCTTTGTAATTTTAACGCATTTCTTAATAAATGCGAGTAAAACATATATACAAATACCATATTTTAGGATAAATGTGGTACCTACTTTACAACCTCACCATATTAAATAATGAAAGCATGAAAAGCAATTATAACACATCCATTTTAAGACAAATGTTGAACCTTCTTTTTAATTTTATCGCATGTCTTAATAAGTGCGGATAAAACATGTATACAAATACCATACTTTAGGATAAATGTGGTACCTACTTTACAATTTTACCACATTTCATAATAAATGCATGAAAAACAATTATAACACATCCATTTTAAGACGATAGTTTCACCTTATTTTTAATTTTACCGTATTTTTTAATAAATGCAAGAAAAACATGTATACAAATACCATATTTTAGGATAAATGTGGTACCTATTTTGCAACTTTACCACATTTCATAATAAAATGCATGAAAAACAATTATAACACCTCCATCTTAAGAGAAATGTTGCACCTTCTTTGTAATTTTAACGTATTTTATAATACATGCGGGTAAAACATATATCCAAATGCCATATTTTAGGATAAATGTGGTACCTACTTTACAACTTTACCATATTTCATAATAAATGCATGAAAAACAATTATAACACTTCCATTTTAAGACAAATGGTGAATTTTCATTGTAATTTTACCGCATTTCTTAATAAATGCGAGTAAAACATATATACAAATATCATATTTTAGGATAAATGTGGTACCTACTTTACAACCTCACCATATCAAATAATGAAAGCATGAAAAGCAATTATAACACATGCATTTTAAGACAAATGTTGAACCTTCTTTTTAATTTTATCGCATGTCTTAATAAGTGCGGATAAAATATGTATACAAATACCATACTTTAGGATAAATGTGGTATCTACTTTACAATTTTACCACATTTCATAATAAATGCATGAAAAACAATTATAACATATCCATTTTAAGACGATAGTTTCACCTTATTTTTAATTTTACCGCATTTTTTAATAAATGCAAGAAAAACATGTATACAAATACCATATTTTAGGATGAATGTGGTACCTACTTTGCAACTTTACCACATTTCATAATAAAATGCATGGAAAACAATTATAACACCTCCATCTTAAGGCAAATATTGCACCTTCTTTGTAATTATAACGCATTTTATAATACATGCGGGTAAAACATATATACAAATGCCATATTTTAGGATAAATGTGGTACCTACATTACAACTTTACCATATTTTATAATAAATGCATGAAAAACAATTATAACACTTCCATTTTAAGACAAATGTTGCACTTTCTTTGTAATTTTACCGTATTTCTTAATAAATGCGGGTAAAACATGTATACAAATACCATATTTTAGGATAAATGTGGTACCTACTTTACAACCTTACCACATTTCGTAATAAATGCATGAAAAACAATTATAACACATCCTTTTTAAGACAAATGGTGAATTTTCATTGTAATTTTACTGCATTTCTTAATAAATGCGAGTAAAACATATATACAAATACCATATTTTAGGATAAATGTGGTACCTACTTTACAACCTCACCATATTAAATAATGAAAGCATGAAAAACAATTATAACACATCCATTTTAAGACAAATGGTGAATTTTCATTGTAATTTTACCGCATTTTTTAATAAATGCGGGTAAAAGATGTATACAAATACCATACTTTAGGATAAATGTGGTACCTACTTTACAATTTTACCACATTTCATAATAAATGCATGAAAAACAATTATAACACATCCATTTTAAGACGATAGTTTCACCTTATTTTTAATTTTACCGCATTTTTTAATAAATGCAAGAAAAACATGTATACAAATACCATATTTTAGGATAAATGTGGTACCTACATTACAATATTACGATATTTCATAGTAATTTCATGAAAAATAATTATAACACATCCATTTTAAGAACAATGTTGCACCTTCTTTGTAATTTTACCGCATTTCTTAATAAATGTGGGTAAAACATGTATACAAATACCATATTTTGGGATAAATGTAGTATCTACTTTTTAACTTTAGCATATTTCATATAAATGCATGAAAAATAATTACCACACATCCATTTTAAGAGAAATGTTGCACCTTCTTTGTAATTTTATCGCATTTCTTAATAAGTACGGGTAAAACCTGTATACAAATACCATATTTTAGGATAAATGTGGTACTTACTTTACGACTTTACCACATTTCATAATAAATGCATGAAAAACAATTATAACACATCCATTTTAAGACAAATGTTGCACCTTCTTTGTAATTTTACAAAACATGTATACAAATATTATATTTTAGGATAAATGTGGTTTCTACTTTGTAAATTTACCACATTTCATATAAATGCATGAAAAACAATTATAACATAACCATTTTAGGAGAAATGTTGCATTTCTTAATAAATGCGGGTAAAACACATATACAAATACCATATTTTAGGATAAATGTGGTACCTACTTTACAACCTTACCATATTAAATAATGAAAGCATGAAAAGCAATTGTAACACATCCATTTTAAGACAAATGTTGCACCATCTTTGTAATTTTATCGCATGTCATAATAAGTGCGGATAAAAGATGTATACAAATACCATACTTTAGGATAAATGTGGTACCTACTTTACAATTTTACCACATTTCATAATAAATGCATGAAAAACAATTATAACACATCCATTTTAAGACGATAGTTTCACCTTATTTTTAATTTTACCGCATTTTTTAATAAATGCAAGAAAAACATGTATACAAATACCATATTTTAGGATAAATGTGGTACCTACATTACAATATTACGATATTTCATAGTAAATTCATGAAAAATAATTATAACACATCCATTTTAAGAACAATGTTGCACCTTCTTTGTAATTTTACCGCATTTCTTAATAAATGTGGGTAAAACATGTATACAAATACCATATTTTGGGATAAATGTAGTATCTACTTTTTAACTTTAGCATATTTCATATAAATGCATGAAAAATAATTACCACACATCCATTTTATGAGAAATGTTGCACCTTCTTTGTAATTTTATCGCATTTCTTAATAAGTACGGGTAAAACCTGTATACAAATACCATATTTTAGGATAAATGTGGTACTTACTTTACGAATTTACCACATTTCATAATAAATGCATGAAAAACAATTATAACACATCCATTTTAAGACAAATGTTGCACCTTCTTTGTAATTTTACAAAACATGTATACAAATATTATATTTTAGGATAAATGTGGTTTCTACTTTGTAAATTTACCACATTTCATATAAATGCATGAAAAACAATTATAACATAACCATTTTAGGAGAAATGTTGCATTTCTTAATAAATGCGGGTAAAACACATATACAAATACCATATTTTAGGATAAATGTGGTACCTACTTTACAACCTTACCATATTAAATAATGAAAGCATGAAAAGCAATTGTAACACATCCATTTTAAGACAAATGTTGCACCATCTTTGTAACTTTATCGCATGTCATAATAAGTGCGGATAAAACATGTATACAAATACCATATTTTAGGATAAATGTGGTACCTACTTTACAACTTTACCACATTTCATAATAAATGCATGAAAAACAATTATAACACTTTCATTTTAAGACTAATGTTGCACCTTCTTTGTAATTTTACCGCTTTTCTTTATAAATGCGGGTTAGACATGTCTACAAATACCATATTTTACGATAAATGTGGTACCTTCTTTACAACATTACCATATTTCAAAATAAATGCATGAAAAACAATTAGAACACATCCATTTTAAGACAAATGTTCCGCGTTCTTTGTAATTTTTCCGTATTTCTTAATAAATGCGGGTAAAACATGTATACAAATCTTATATTTTAGGATAAATGTGGCTTCTACTTCGTAAATTTACCACATTTCATAAAAATGCATTAAAAACTATTATAACATACCCATTTTAAGACAAACTTTGCACTTTCTTTGTATATTTACCGCATTTCTTAATAAAGGGTGGTAAAACACGTATACAAATACCATATTTTAGGATAGATGTGGTACCTACTTTACAACCTTACCACATTTCGTAATAAATGCATGAAAAACAATTACAACACATCCATTTTAAGACAAATGGTGAATTTTCATTGTAATTTTACCGCATTTCTTAATAAAGCGGGTAAAAGATGTATACAAATACCATACTTTAGGATAAATGTGGTACCTACTTTACAATTTTACCACATTTCATAATGAATGCATGAAAAACAATTATAACGCATCCATTTTAAGACGATCGTTGCACCTTTTTTGTAATTTTACCGCATTTCTTAATAAATGCAGAAAAAACATGTATACAAATACCATATTTTAGGAAAAATGTGGTATCTACTTTGTAACTTTACCATATTTCATATGAATGCACGAAAAATCAATTATAACACATCCATTTTAAGACATATGTTGCACCTTCTTTGTCATTTTATCGCATTTCTTAATAAATGTGGGTAAAACATGTATACAAATACCATATTTTAGGATAAATGTGGTACCTACTTTACAACCTTACCACATTTCATAATAAAATGCATGAAAAAACAATTATAACACCTCCATCTTAAGACAAATGTTGCACCTTCTTTGTACTTATAACGCATTTTATAATACATGCGGGTAAAACATATATACAAATGCCATATTTTAGGATAAATGTGGTACCTACGTTACAACTGTACCATATTTCATAATAAATGCATGAAAAACAATTATAACACTTCCATTTTAAGACAAATGTTGCACTTTCTTTGTAATTTTACCGCATTTCTTAATAAATGCGGGTAAAACATGTATACAAATACCATATTTTAGGATAAATGTGGTACCTACTTTACAATCTTACCACAATTCGTAATAAATGCATGGAAAATAATTATAACACATCCATTTTAAGAGAAATGGTGAATTTTCATTATAATTTTACCGCATTTCTTAATAAATGCGGGTAAAACATGTATACAAATACCATACTTTAGGATAAATGTGGTACCTACTTTACAATTTTACCACATTTCATAATAAATGCATGAAAAACAATTATAACACATCTATTTTAAGACGATAGTTTCACCTTATTTTTAATTTTACCGCATTTTTTAATAAATGCAAGAAAAACATGTATACAAATATCATATTTTAGGATAAATGTGGTACCTACATTACAATATTACCATATTTCATAATAACTTCATGAAAAATAATTATAACACATCCATTTTAAGAACAATGTTGCACCTTCTTTGTAATTTTACCGCATTTCTTAATAAATGCGGGTAAAACATGTATACAAATACCATATTTTGGGATAAATGTGGTATCTACTTTTTAACTTTAGCATATTTCATATAAATGCATGAAAAATAATTACCACACATACATTTTAAGACAAATGTTGCACTTTCTTTGTAATTTTTTCGCATTTCTTAATAAAAGCGGGTAAAACATGTATACAAATACCATATTTTGGGATAAATGTGGTATCTACTTTTTAACTTTAGCTTATTTCATATTAATGCATGAAAAATAATTATAACACATCCATTTTAAGACAAATGTTGCACCTTCTTTGTAATTTTACTACATTTCTTAATAAATGCGGGTAAAACATGTATACAAATACCATATTTTGGGATAAATGTGGTATCTTGATATGCACTAACCTTTGAGACTTATGCATTTCCTTCAAAATTCCTGAAACAAATTTGTTAACTTTTGGAATATTAATTCTTTTGTGACTTAGAGGAAGTAATTTGCCTTATAATTGAAAGAACGACATAATTTGATACATGCATATAAAATAAACGAGACTGATATGAAATAAAGGAGAAATAAGAAATGGAATTAAGTAGAAGGGGCGCCACACTCTTTCTAATCCAAGAGAGAATGATAAGCCTATGGATGAGGATCACCACAAGAAAAGGATTTCTTGATAAGATCAATTTTGGTCCAATCCAGAACCTAAGAGCAAATACTCTCACTTACACAATGTGTAAACTTGCCAAAATTCATTGATTTAAAAAGAAGATACATGCCTCCTTTATATAGGAATGGCTTAAGATAAAAAATAACTCCTAAGAAAACAAAAGGGTTTCAACCACTAATTATCATGATAGTGGATTGAGTTATTACAAAGAAAGTGCAAAATAAAGAAGAGATAGTGGGGTTCTTGAAAGGGCAAAATAATGGAAATTCTTTATTTACCACTTCTCTTGTAATTTTCGTCCATTATAGTGTGGTTATTGGTATTTCCTTTATTTTTATTTATTTATGCATTATTGGGCCTTTTATCACATGCTTGGATGATAAGAATAAACTTGGGCTTTTTTTCTTCAATCTGGCCCATGCATTCTATTGACTTGATCATGAAGTGAACTAAAGCATCATTGACTCTTCTTGCATGTGCCCTTGTCATAGGACCTCCTAAGCCTTGCATTGTATCATTTATGTCTTGGATTACGTCCTCATCATTCCCTCCTTCTTGAAAAGAATTCGACCTCGAATTTAGACCATCATCACCTACATCAAAAGGAGATAAATCAGCCACATTAAAAGTAGTACTTACCCCATACTCACCTGGAAGTTCTATTTTGTAGGCATTGTCATTGATCCTTGAAAGTACTTAAAATGGTCCATCTCCCCTAGGTTGAAGTTTGGACTTCCTTTGTGATGGGAATCTCTCTTTTCTCATATGTATCCAAACCCAATCCCCGGGTTCAAAAATAACTTTCTTTCGCCCTTTGTTTGCACTTTTTGCATAACTTTTATTTTTCTTTTCAATTTGCAATTTTACTTGTTCATGCAATTTTCTCACAAATTCAGCCTTAGCTTTCCCATCTTTATGCTTCAAAATAGATGTGTTAGGCAATGGTAACAAATCAAGAGGTGTTAAAGGATTAAAACCATACACAATCTCGAAAGGTGAATGTTGTGTAGTGCTATGGACAGCCCTATTGTAAGCAAACTCTACATGAGGTAACCATTCCTCCCACATTTTTAAATTCTTTTTAAGAACAGCCCTAAGAAGAGTAGAAAGAGTTCTATTTACTACTTCAGTTTGTCCATCTGTTTGGGGATGACAAGTAGTGGAAAATAATAACTTTGTACCCACCTTTCCCCACAAAGTCCTCCAAAAATGGCTTAAGAACTTGGAGTCACGATCAGAGACAATGCTTCTTGGTAAGCCATGTAGGCGCACCACTTCCTTAAAGAACAAATCAGCAACATGACACGCATCATCCACCTTTTTACATGGAATAAAATGTGTCATTTTTGAAAACCTGTCCACAACTACAAAAATAGAATCTTTGCCATTCTTTGTTCTAGGCAGTCCCAAAACAAAGTCCATGGAAATGTCAATCCAAGGAAATTCAGGTACAGGCAAAGGAGTATACAAACCATGAGGCATAACTTTTGATTTAGCCTTTTTACACACAATGCATCTTTCACAAAGCTTTTGGACATCAATTTTCATGTGAGGCCAATAAAAATGTTCTTTTAAGAATTCTAGAGTTTTAGAAACCCCAAAATGACCCATTAGTCCTCCCTCATGCGCCTCTTTTACAAGTAGTTCTCTAATGGAACCTTTAGGCACACATAGTTTTTTTTCTTTAAATAAATAGCCATTGTGCCTAAAATACCCATTGAAGGCAGTGTGCTCACAAGCTAAAAATTTTGAAGAAAATTCAAGGTCACTTTTATACAAATCTTTAATATGCTCAAGACCAAAAACTTTTGTTTCAAGAGTAGAAAGCAAGACATGTCTTCTTGAGAGTGCATCTGCCACAACATTAGATTTACCTTTCTTATGCTTGATTACATAAGGAAATTGTTCAAGAAACTCAACCCACTTGGCATGCCTCTTATTCAACTTACCTTGTCCCTTCAAATGTTTCAAGGATTCATGATCACTATGAATGACAAACTCTTTGGGCAGCAAGTAATGTTGCCAAGTTTGTAGAGCTCTCACCAAGGAATACAATTCCTTATCATATGTAGAATAATTAAGGGCAGCCCCTTTTAGATTTTCACTAAAATAAGCAAGTGGATGACCTTCCTGCAACAAAACAGCTCCAATTCCTACATTAGATGCATCACATTCAATTTCAAAAGATTTAGAAAAATTAGGCAATGCAAGAATTGGTGCTTGGGTGAGCTTTTCCTTTAGGGCAGCAAAGGCTTGCTCTTGTTTTTCACCCCATTTAAAACCAACATCCTTTTTAACAATTTCATTGAGGGGTGCTGCCAAGGTACTAAAGTCCTTCACAAACCTCCTATAAAAACTAGCCAAACCATGAAAGCTTCTTACCTCACTTACATTTTTGGGAGGAGGCCACTCTCGAATGGCTTTCACCTTTTCCTCATCAACGTGGACTCCTTTAGAGCTCACAATGAAACCTAAGAAAATCACATGATCGGTGCAAAAGACACATTTTTCTAGGTTGGCATACAAATTTTCATATCTTAGCACTTGCAAAACAACCCTTAAATGAATGCAATGATCATCTAAGTTCTTGCTATAAATCAAAATATCATCAAAATACACAACAATAAACTTACCCAAGAACTCCCTTAACACATGGTTCATTAGTCTCATGAAAGTACTAGGTGCATTAGTTAATCCAAAAGGCATAACCATCCACTCATACAAACCAAATTTTGTTTTAAAAGCAGTTTTCCATTCATCCCCTTCCCTTATTCTAATTTGGTGATATCCACTTTTCAAATCAATTTTAGAAAATAAGCATGCACCACACAATTCATCAAGCAAATCATCTAGTCTAGGAATAGGATGCCTATATTTAATGGTAATATTGTTAATGGCCCTACAATCAGTGCACATCCTCCAACTACCATCCTTTTTAGGGACTAGAATAATAGGGACAGCACAAGGACTTAAACTTTCTCTTACCCATCCTTTACTTATCAATTCAGCAACTTGCCTTTGTATCTCTTGAGTTTGTTGTGGATTGCTTCTATATGCTGGCCTATTAGGCAGAGATGCTCCTGGATTGAGATCAATATGATGTTCAATTCCTCTTATAGGTGGTAAACCACTTGGCACCTCTTTCGGAAACAATTCTTTAAATTCCTGCAAAAGAGACTCAACACAATTTGGCAATTTTTTTTCATTAGAAATAGTGGTTAGCAAAGGCACCTCCTTGCAAAAGAGCAAGTACAAAGGCTGGTGTGACACAATTGCTTCTTTCACATCTCTTTTTTTTGCAATTAAACTTTGTTTCGTTTCTCTTTTATCATTCTTTTTCTTTTCATTCTTTTCTTTTCTTTTCTTTTTCTTTTTCTTTTTCTTTTTCTTTTTCTTTTTCTTTTTCTTTTCTTTCTTGATCATATTTTTCTCTCATTTTTCTTTGATCTTCTCTCACCTCACTAGGATTTAACGGTACAAGATTGATCTTTTGATCATGATACATAAAAGAGTACTTATTGGAGTATCCATCATGATTGGCTTTTCTATCAAATTGCCAAGGCCTTCCTAATAACAAATGACTAGCTTCCATTGGGACTACATCACACAACACTACATCCTCATATTTTCCAATTTTAAAACAAATCTCAATTTGTTTATTAACAAGCATTTCTACACTTTCATTAAGCCATTGGAGTTTGTAAGGCTTAGGGTGAGGTTTTGTTTCCAATTTTAGTTTAGAAACCAGACGCGTGCTTGCAACATTTGTACAACTTCCTCCATCAATTATTAAAGAACAAACCTTTCCTTGCACAAAGCATCTTGTATGAAAAAGGTTTTCTCTTTGACTTGTATCCTCCTCCTTTATTTGGCTTCCCAACATTCTTCTCACCATGAGTAAATCTCCACTAGGTATTTCTTCTTCAAACTCCTCATCATAATCACCATCCTCCTCTTCAACAATTTCTTCATTTTCTTCCATAAGCATAGTTCTCTTTGTTGGACATTGAGATGCAATATGTCCTTGGCCTTGACACTTGAAACACTTAACACTTTTGTTAGTTGAAACACTTGAAGAAGAAGATGTAATAGTTTTACCTTTGTTTTCAACCGTGGCTTCCTTAGATGATGAAGCACCTTCCTTCTTTGTTTTGTCCTTCCAACTTTGAGAATTGAAAGTGGTGGAATTTCTCCTTGCTTGGCTCTTTCTTTTGAGTTGTTGTTCCACTTTGATAGCTTGGTGTACCAATTCATCCATTTCAACATAGTGATGAAGTTCCACTATGTCACTAATGTCATGATTTAGACCATGGAGAAACCTAGCCATAGTTGCTTCATCGTCCTCCTCTACATTAGCTCTAATTTTGAGAACTTCCATCTCCTTGAAATATTCTTCAACACTTTTAGAACCTTGAGTGAGCCTTTGCAATTTGTTGTGCAATTCCCTATGATAATAGGAAGGAACAAACCTTCTCCTCATGATTCTTTTCATCTCTTCCCAAGTATCAATTGGTCGTTCTGCATACCTCCTTCTATCTTTGGTCAATTGATCCCACCAAACTAAAGCATACTCCTTGAACTCAATAGAAGCAACCTGCACTTTTTCAAGATTAGAATAATTGTGACAATTAAAAATTTGTTCAAGTTTAGTCTCCCATTCCAGATATGCCTCCGGGTCACTCTTCCCAACAAAAGTTGGAACTTTAATTTTTATGCCCCTCAAATTATCTCCCCCTTGTCTCCTTCTACGTCTTCTTTCCTCCTCATCGCCACTACCATCATTAGAATTTTGGGGCCTCCTTTCCAACTCATCAATTCTTTGTTGAAGTTGTTCACCTTGTTCTCTTAACAATCTTTCAAAATTGTCACGCATGGCTGCGATCTGAACAGTTAAAGTTGTTGTTCTAGGTGAAGGTGGACTAGACATAATTGTGAAATATTTGTGAAATTAGGAACAAGTGTTTAAATATGGACCTTACCACTCTACTCACGTGTTTACACTCAATCACTCGTGTTTTACTCAATTTTTATTTTTATTTTTTGGCTTTTTTTTTTTTACTAATAAAAACACTCTGCCTTTTACCACTCAATTTGCTCTTTTAGTTCTTTAGAGAAACCAAAATGAATCAACACAAAGAAATCAATTTTAGATGATAATCAACACACAAAAAACAGCAAACAAAAAAAAGGACTCTAAAACAAAGGAAACCAGGAGAATTTTAAGAGTGTGGCAAGAAAAAAATATAGAATTTTTTTTTTTTTCTCTTTTTTCTTTTTTTTTTTGAATCACAATCTTTAACAATGAGATCCTTTTTTTTTAATTTTTTTTTCTTCTTATAACTCTTTTTTTTTCGATTTTTTTATAATGATAAATGGATAATAATGAAGAACAAGAATATAGACAATTTACCACATTTTGGCCCCTTTTTTTTTGGAATATGCTCTGATTACCACTTGATATGCACTAACCTTTGAGACTTATGCATTTCCTTCAAAATTCCTGAAACAAATTTGTTAACTTTTGGAATATTAATTCTTTTGTGACTTAGAGGAAGTAATTTGCCTTATAATTGAAAGAACGATATAATTTGATACATGCATATAAAATAAACGAGACTGATATGAAATAAAGGAGAAATAAGAAATGGAATTAAGTAGAAGGGGCGCCACACTCTTTCTAATCCAAGAGAGAATGATAAGCCTATGGATGAGGATCACCACAAGAAAAGGATTTCTTGATAAGATCAATTTTGGTCCAATCCAGAACCTAAGAGCAAATACTCTCACTTACACAATGTGTAAACTTGCCAAAATTCATTGATTTAAAAAGAAGATACATGCCTCCTTTATATAGGAATGGCTTAAGATAAAAAATAACTCCTAAGAAAACAAAAGGGTTTCAACCACTAATTATCATGATAGTGGATTGAGTTATTACAAAGAAAGTGCAAAATAAAGAAGAGATAGTGGGGTTCTTGAAAGGGCAAAATAATGGAAATTCTTTATTTACCACTTCTCTTGTAATTTTCGTCCATTATAGTGTGGTTATTGGTATTTCCTTTATTTTTATTTATTTATGCATTATTGGGCCTTTTATCACATGCTTGGATGATAAGAATAAACTTGGGCTTTTTTTCTTCAATCTGGCCCATGCATTCTATTGACTTGATCATGAAGTGAACTAAAGCATCATTGACTCTTCTTGCATGTGCCCTTGTCATAGGACCTCCTAAGCCTTGCATTGTATCATTTATGTCTTGGATTACGTCCTCATCATATCTACTTTTTAACTTTACCACATTTCATACTAAATGCATGAAAAACAATTATAACACATCCATTTTAAGACAAATGTTGCACCTTCTTTGTAATTTTACAAAACATGTATACAAATATTATATTTTAGGATAAATGTGGTTTCTACTTTGTAAATTTACCACATTTCATATAAATGCATGAAAAACAATTATAATATAACCATTTTAGGACAAATGTTGCATTTTCTTTGTAATTTTAACGCATTTCTTAATAAATGCGGCTAAAACAAATTTACAAATACCATATTTTAGGATAAATGTGGTTCATACTTTACAACCTTACCATATTAAATAATGAAAGCATGAAAAGCAATTGTAACATATCCATTTAAGACAAATGTTGCACCTTCTTTGTAATTTTACCGCTTTTCTTAATAAATGCTGGTAAGACATGTATACAAATACCATATTTTAGGATAAGTGTGGTACCTTCTTTACAACTTTACCATATTTCATAATAAATGCATGAAAAAAAATTAGATCACATCCATTTTAAGACAAATGTTCCGCGTTCTTTGTAATTTTTCCATATTTCTTAATAAATGCGGGTAAAACATGTATACAAATCTTATATTTTAGGATAAATGTGGCTTCTACTTCGTAAATTTACCATATTTCATAAAAATGCATTAAAAACTGTTATAACATAACCATTTTAAGACAAACTTTGCACTTTCTTTGTATATTTACCGCATTTCTTAATAAAGGGTGGTAAAACCCGTATACAAATACCATATTTTAGGATAAATGTGGTACCTACTTTACAACCTTACCACATTTCGTAATAAATACATGAAAAACAATTATAACAGACAAATGGTGAATTTTCATTGTAATTTTACCGCATTTTTTAATAAATGCGGGTAAAACATGTATACAAATACCATACTTTAGGCTAAATGTGGTACCTACTTTATAATTTTACCATATTTCATATGAATGCATGAAAATCAATTTAACACATCCACTTTAAGACATATGTTGCACCTTCTTTGTAATTTTATCGCATTTCTTATTAAATGTGGGTAAAACATGTATACAAATACCATATTTTAGGATAAATGTGGTACCTACTTTGCAACTTTAAAACATTTCATAATAAAATGCATGAAAAACAATTATAACACCTCCATTTTAAGGCAAATGTTGCACATTCTTTGTAATTTTAATGCATTTTATACTACATGTGGGTAAAACATATATACAAATGCCATATATTAGGATAAATGTGGTACCTACTTTACAACTTTACCATATTTCATACTAAATGCATGAAAAACAATTATAACACTTCCATTTTAAGACAAATGTTGCACTTTCTTTGTAATTTTACCGCATTTCTTTATAGATGCGGGTAAAACATGTATACAAATACCATATTTTAGGATAAATGTGGTACCTACTTTACAACCTTACCACATTTCGTAATAAATGCATGAAAAACAATTATAACACATCCATTTTAAAACAAATGGTGAATTTTCCTTGTAATTTTACCGCATTTCTTAATAAATGCGGGTAAAACATGTATACAAATCTTATATTTTAGGATAAATGTGGCTTCAACTTCGTAAATTTACCATATTTCATAAAAATGCATTAAAAACTATTATAACATAACCAATTTAAGACAAATTTTGCACTTTCTTTGTATATTTACTGCATTTCTTAATAAAGGGTGGTAAAACACGTATACAAATACCATATTTTAGGATAAATGTGCTACCTACTTTACAACCTTACCACATTTCGTAATAAATGTATGAAAAACAATTATAGCACATCCATTTTAAGATAAATGGTGAATTTTCATTGTAATTTTACTGCATTTCTTTATAAATGCGGGTAAAACATGTATACAAATACTATACTTTAGGATAAATGTGGTACCTATTTTAAAATTTTACCACATTTCATAATTAATGCATGAAAAACAATTATAAGACATCCGTTTTACGACGATAGTTCCACCTTATTTTAAATTTTACCGCATTTCTTAATAAATGCAGGAAAAACATGTATACAAATACCATATTTTAGGATAAATGTGGTATCTACTTTGTAACTTTACCATATTTCATATGAATGCATGAAAATCAATTATAACACATCCATTTTAAGACATATGTTGCACCTTCTTTGTAATTTTATCGCATTTCTTAATAAATGTGGGTAAAACATGTATACAAATACCATATTTTAGGATAAATGTGGTACCTACTTTGCAACTTTACCACATTTCATAATAAAATGCATGAAAAACAATTATAACATCTCCATTTTAAGGCAAATGTTGCACCTTCTTTGTAATTTTAACGCATTTTATAATATATGTGGGTAAAACATATATACAAATGCCATATTTTAGGATAAATGTGGTACCTACTTTACAACTTTCCCATATTACATACTAAATGCATGAAAAACAATTATAACATTCCATTTTAAGACAAATGTTGCACTTTCTTTGTAATTTTACCGCATTTCTTAATAAATGCGGGTAAAACATGTATACAAATACCAAATTTTAGGATAAATGTGGTACCTACTTTACAACCTTACCACATTTCGTAATAAATGTATGAAAAACAATTATAACACATCCGTTTTAAGACAAATGGTGAATTTTCATTGTAACTTTACCGCATTTTTTAATAAATGCGGGTAAAACATGTATACAAATCTTATATTTTAGGATAAATGTGGCTTCTACTTCGTAAATTTACCACATTTCATATAAATTCATTAAAAACTATTATAACATAACCATTCTAAGACAAATTTTGCACTTCCTTTGTATATTTACCGCATTTCTTAATAAAGGGTGGTAAAACACGTATACAAATACCATATTTTAGGATAAATGTGCTACCTACTTTACAACCTTACCAAATTTCGTAATAAATGTATGAAAAACAATTATAAATGCATTTCTTTACTGCATTTTAAGACAAATGGTGAATTTTCATTGTAATTTTACTGCATTTCTTTATAAATGCGGGTAAAACATGTATACAAATGCCATATTTTAGGATAAATGTGGTACCTAGTTTACAACTTTACCATATTTCATACTAAATGCATGAAAAACAATTATAACACTTCTATTTTAAGACAAATGTTGCACTTTCTTTGTAATTTTACCGCATTTCTTAATAGATGCGAGTAAAACATGTATACAAATACCATATTTTAGGATACATGTGGTACCTACTTTACAACCTTACCCCATTTCGTAATAAATGCATGAAAAACAATTATAACACATCCATTTTAAGACAAATGGTGAATTTTCCTTGTAATTTTACCGCATTACTTAATAAATGCGGGTAAAACATGTTTACATATACCATACTTTAGGATAAATGTGGTACCTACTTTAAATTTTTACCACATTTCATAATAAATGCATGAAAAACAATTATAACACATCCATTTTAAGACGATAGTTGCACCTTATTTTTAATTTTACCGCATTTTTTAATAAATGCAAGAAAAACATGTATACAAATACCATATTTTAGGATACATCTGGTACCTACTTTACAACCTTACCACATTTCGTAATAAATGCATGAAAAACAATTATAACACATCCATTTTAAGACAAGTGGTGAATTTTCATTGTAATTTTACCGCATTTCTTAATAAATGCGGGTAAAAGATGTATACAAATACCATACTTTAAGAAAAATGTGGTACCTACTTTACAATTTTACCACATTTCATAATAAATGCATGAAAAACAATTATAACGCATCCATTTTAAGACGATCGTTGCACCTTATTTGTAATTTTACCGCATTTCTTAATAAATGCAGGAAAAACATGTATACAAATACTATATTTTAGGATAAATGTGGTATTTACTTTGTAACTTTACCATAGTTCATATGAATGCATGAAAATCAATTATAACACATCCATTTTAAAACACATGTTGCACCTTCTTTGTAATTTTATCGCATTTCTTAATAAATTAGGGTAAAACATGTATACAAATACCATATTTTAGGATAAATGTGGTACCTACTTTGCAACTTTACCACATTTCATTATAAAATGCATGAAAAACAATTATAACACCTCCATTTTAAAGCAAATGTGGCTCCTTCTTTGTACGTTTAACGCATTTTATAATACATGCGGGTAAAACATATATACAAATGCCATATTTTAGGATAAATGTGGTACCTACATTACAACTTTACCATATTTCATAATAAATGCATGAAAAACAATTATAACACTTCCACTTTAGGACAAATGTTGCACTTTCTTTGTAATTTTACCGCGTTTCTTAATATTTGTGGGTAAAACATGTATACAAATACCATATTTTAGGATAAATGTGGTACCTACTTTGCAACTTTACAATATTTCATAATAAAATGCATGAAAAACAATTAAAACACCTCCATTTTAAGAAAAATGTTGAACCTTCTATGTAATTTTACCGCATTTCTTAATACATGCGGGTAAACACACATATACAAATGCCATTTTTTAGGATAAATGTGGTACCTACATTACAACTTTACCATATTTTATAATAAATGCATGAAAAACAATTATAACACTTCCATTTTAAGACAAATCTTGCACTTTCTTTGTAATTTTACCGCATTTCTTAATAAATACGGGTAAAACATGTATACAAATACCATATTTTATGATAAATGTGGTACCTACTTTACAACCTTACCACAAATTGAAATTAATGAATGAAAAACAATTATAACATATCCATTTTAAGACAAATGGTGAATTTTCATTGTAATTTTACCGCATTTCTTAATAAATGCGGGTAAAACATTTATACAAATCTTATATTTTAGGATAAATGTGGCTTCTTCTTCGTAAATTTACCACATTTCATAAAAATGCATTAAAAACTATTATAACATAACCAATTTAAGACAAATTTTGCACTTTCTTTGTATATTTACCGCATTTCTTAATAAAGGGTGGTAAAACACGTATACAAATACCATATTTTAGGATAAATGTGTTATCTACTTTACAACCTTACCACATTTCGTAATAAATGTATGAAAAACAATTATAGCACATCCATTTTAAGATAAATGGTGAATTTTCATTGTAATTTTACTGCATTTCTTTATAAATGCGGGTAAAACATGTATACAAATACCATACTTTAGGATAAATGTGGTACCTATTTTACAATTTTACCACATTTCATAATTAATGCATGAAAAACAATTATAAGACATCCGTTTTAAGACGATAGTTCCACCTTATTGTAAATTTTACCGCATTTCTTAATAAATGCAGGAAAAACATGTATACAAATACCATATTTTAGGATAAATGTGGTATCTACTTTGTAACTTTACCATATTTCATATGAATGCATGAAAATAAATTATAACACATCCATTTTAAGACATATGTTGCACCTTCTTTGTAATTTTATCCCATTTCTTAATAAATGTGGGTAAAACATGTATACAAATACCATATTTTAGGATAAATGTGGTACCTACTTTGCAACTTTACCACATTTCATAATAAAATGCATGAAAAACAATTATAACACCTCCATTTAAAGGCAAATGTTGCACCTTCTTTGTAATTTTAATGCATTTTATAATACATGTGGGTGAAACATATATACAAATGCCATATTTTAGGATAAATGTGGTACCTACTTTACAACTTTCCCATATTACATACTAAATGCATGAAAAACAATTATAACACATCTTAGTAACAAATGTTGCACTTTCTTAGTAATTTTACCGCAGATCTTAATAAATGCGAGTAAAACATGTATACAAATACCATATTTTAGGATAAATGTGGTACCTACTTTACAACTTTACCACATTTCGTAATAAATGCATGAAAAACAATTATAACACATCCATTTTAAGACAAATGGTGAATTTTCATTGTAATTTTACCGCATTTTTTAATAAATGCGGGTAAAACATGTATACAAATCTTATATTTTAAGATAAATGTGGCTTCTACTTCGTAAATTTACCACATTTCATGAAAATGCATTAAAAACTATTATAACATTACCATTTTAAGACAAATTTTGCACTTCCTTTGTATATTTACCGCATTTCTTAATAAAGGATGGTAAAACACGTATACAAATACCATTTTTTAGATTAAATGTGCTACCTACTTTACAACCTTACCACATTTCGTAATAAATGTATGAAAAATAATTATAACACATCCATTTTAAGACAAATGGTGAATTTTCATTGTAATTTTACTGCATTTTTTAATAAATGCGGGTAAAACATGTATACAAATCTTATATTTTAGGATAAATGTGGCTTCTACTTCGTAAATTTACCACATTTCATAAAAATGCATTAAAAACTATTATAACATACCCATTTTAAGACAAATTTTGCACTTCCTTTGTATATTTACCGCATTTCTTAATAAAGGGTGGTAAAACACGTATACAAATACTATATTTTAGGATAAATGTGCTACCTACTTTACAACCTTACCACATTTCGTAATAAATGTATGAAAAACAATTATAACACATCCATTTTAAGACAAATGGTGAATTTTCATTGTAATTTTACTGCATTTCTTTATAAATGCGGGTAAAACATGTTTACAAATGTCATATTTTAGGATAAATGTGGTACCTACTTTACAAACTTACCACATTTCGTAATAAATGCATGAAAAACAATTATAACACATCCATTTTAATACAAATGGTGAATTTTCCTTGTAATTTTACCGCATTTCTTAATAAATGCGGGTAAAACATGTATACAAATACCATACTTTAGGATAAATGTGGTACCTACTTTAAAATTTTACCACATTTCATAATAAATGCATGAAAAACAATTATAACATATCCATTTTAAGACGATAGTTGCACCTTATTTTTAATTTTACCGCATTTTTTAATAAATGCAAGAAAAACATGTATACAAATACCATATTTTAGGATACATGTGGTACCTACTTTACAACCTTACCACATTTCGTAATAAATGCATGAAAAACAATTATAACACATCCATTTTAAGACAAATGGTGAATTTTCATTGTAATTTTACCGCATTTCTTAATAAATACGGGTAAAAGATGTATACAAATACCATACTTTAGGATAAATGTGGTACCTACTTTACAATTTTACCACATTTCATAATAAATGCATGAAAAATAATTATAACGCATCCATTTTAAGACGATCGTTGCACCTTATTTGTAATTTTACCGCATTTCTTAATAAATGCAGGAAAAACATGTATACAAATACCATATTTTAGGATAAATGTGGATTTACTTTGTAACTTTACCATATTTCATATGAATGCATGAAAATCAATTATAACATATCCATTATAAAACACATGTTGCACCTTCTTTGTAATTTTATCGCATTTCTTAATAAATTAGGGTAAAACATGTATACAAATACCATATTTTAGGATAAATGTGGTACCTACTTTGCAACTTTACCACATTTCATAATAAAATGCATGAAAAACAATTATAACACCTTCATTTTAAAGCAAATGTGGCACCTTCTTTGTACGTTTAACGCATTTTATAATACATGCAGGTAAAACATATATACAAACGCCATATTTTAGGATAAATATGGTACCTACATTACAACTTTACCATATTTCATAATAAATGCATGAAAAACAAATGTTGCACTTTCTTTGTAATTTTACCGCATTTCTTAATATTTGTGGGTAAAACATGTATACAAATACCATATTTTAGGATAAATGTGGTACCTACTTTGCAACTTTACAATATTTCATAATAAAATGCATGAAAAACAATTAAAACACCTCCATTTTAAGAAAAATGTTGAACCTTCTATGTAATTTTACCGCATTTCTTAATACATGCGGGTAAACACATATATACAAATGCCATTTTTTAGGATAAATGTGGTACCTATATTACAACTTTACCATATTTTATAATAAATGCATGAAAAACAATTATAACCCTTCCATTTTAAGACAAATCTTGCACTTTCTTTGTAATTTTACCGCATTTCTTAATAAATGTGGGTAAAACATGTATACAAATACCATATTTTAGGATAAATGTGGTACCTACTTTACAACCTTACCACAAATTGAAATTAATGAATGAAAAACAATTATAAACCATCCATTTTAAGACAAATGGTGAATTTTCATTGTAATTTTACCGCATTTCTTAATAAATGTGGGTAAAACATGTATACAAATCTTATATTTTAGGATAAATGTGGCTTCTACTTCGTAAATTTACCACATTTCACAAAAATGCATTAAAAACTTTTATAACATAACCAATTTAAGACAAATTTTGCACTTTCTTTGTATATTTACCGCATTTCTTAATAAAGGGTGGTAAAACACGTATACAAATACCATATTTTAGGATAAATGTGCTACCTACTTTACAACCTTACCACATTTCGTAATAAATGTATGAAAAACAATTATAGCACATCCATTTTAAGATAAATGGTGAATTTTCATTGTAATTTTACTGCATTTCTTTATAAATGCGGGTAAAACATGTATACAAATACTATACTTTAGGATAAATGTGGTACCTATTTTAAAATTTTACCACATTTCATAATTAATGCATGAAAAACAATTATAAGACATCCGTTTTACGACGATAGTTCCACCTTATTTTAAATTTTACCGCATTTCTTAATAAATGCAGGAAAAATATGTATACAAATGCCATATTTTAGGATAAATGTGATATCTACTTTGTAACTATACCATATTTCATATGAATGCATGAAAATCAATTATAACACATCCATTTTAAGACATATGTTTCACCTTCTTTGTAATTTTATCGCATTTCTTAATAAATGTGGGTAAAACATGTATACAAATACCATATTTTAGGATAAATGTGGTACCTACTTTGCAACTTTACCACATTTCATAATAAAATGCATGAAAAACAATTATAACATCTCCATTTTAAGGCAAATGTTGCACCTTCTTTGTAATTTTAACGCATTTTATAATATATGTGGGTAAATCATATATACAAATGCCATATTTTAGGATAAATGTGGTACCTACTTTACAACTTTCCCATATTACATACTAAATGCATGAAAAACAATTATAACATTCCATTTTAAGACAAATGTTGCACTTTCTTTGTAATTTTACCGCATTTCTTAATAAATGCGGGTAAAACATGTATACAAATACCAAATTTTAGGATAAATGTGGTACCTACTTTACAACCTTACCACATTTCGTAATAAATGTATGAAAAACAATTATAACACATCCGTTTTAAGACAAATGGTGAATTTTCATTGTAATTTTACCGCATTTTTTAATAAATGCGGGTAAAACATGTATACAAATCTTATATTTTAGGATAAATGTGGCTTCTACTTCGTAAATTTACCACATTTCATATAAATTCATTAAAAACTATTATAACATAACCATTCTAAGACAAATTTTGCACTTCCTTTGTATATTTACCGCATTTCTTAATAAAGGGTGGTAAAACACGTATACAAATACCATATTTTAGGATAAATGTGCTACCTACTTTACAACCTTACCACATTTCGTAATAAATGTATGAAAAACAATTATAAATGCATTTCTTTACTGCATTTTAAGACAAATGGTGAATTTTCATTGTAATTTTACTGCATTTCTTTATAAATGCGGGTAAAACATGTATACAAATGCCATATTTTAGGATAAATGTGGTACCTAGTTTACAACTTTACCATATTTCATACTAAATGCATGAAAAACAATTATAACACTTCTATTTTAAGACAAATGTTGCACTTTCTTTGTAATTTTACCGCATTTCTTAATAGATGCGAGTAAAACATGTATACAAATACCATATTTTAGGATACATGTGGTACCTACTTTACAACCTTACCACATTTCGTAATAAATGCATGAAAAACAATTATAACACATCCATTTTAAGACAAATGGTGAATTTTCCTTGTAATTTTACCGCATTACTTAATAAATGCGGGTAAAACATGTATACATATACCATACTTTAGGATAAATGTGGTACCTACTTTAAAATTTTACCACATTTCATAATAAATGCATGAAAAACAATTATAACACATCCATTTTAAGACGATAGTTGCACCTTATTTTTAATTTTACCGCATTTTTTAATAAATGCAAGAAAAACATGTATACAAATACCATATTTTAGGATACATGTGGTACCTACTTTACAACCTTACCACATTTCGTAATAAATGCATGAAAAACAATTATAACACATCCATTTTAAGACAAATGGTGAATTTTCATTGTAATTTTACCGCATTTCTTAATAAATGCGGGTAAAAGATGTATACAAATACCATACTTTAAGAAAAATGTGGTACCTACTTTACAATTTTACCACATTTCATAATAAATGCATGAAAAACAATTATAACGCATCCATTTTAAGACGATCGTTGCACCTTATTTGTAATTTTACCGCATTTCTTAATAAATGCAGGAAAAACATGTATGCAAATACTATATTTTAGGATAAATGTGGTATTAACTTTGTAACTTTACCATAGTTCATATGAATGCATGAAAATCAATTATAACACATCCATTTTAAAACACATGTTGCACCTTCTTTGTAATTTTATCGCATTTCTTAATAAATTAGGGTAAAACATGTATACAAATACCATATTTTAGGATAAATGTGGTACCTACTTTGCAACTTTACCACATTTCATTATAAAATTCATGAAAAACAATTATAACACCTCCATTTTAAAGCAAATGTGGCTCCTTCTTTGTACGTTTAACGCATTTTATAATACATGCGGGTAAAACATATATACAAATGCCATATTTTAGGATAAATGTGGTACCTACATTACAACTTTACCATATTTCATAATAAATGCATGAAAAACAATTATAACACTTCCACTTTAGGACAAATGTTGCACTTTCTTTGTAATTTTACCGCGGTTCTTAATATTTGTGGGTAAAACATGTATACAAATACCATATTTTAGGATAAATGTGGTACCTACTTTGCAACTTTACAATATTTCATAATAAAATGCATGAAAAACAATTAAAACACCTCCATTTTAAGAAAAATGTTGAACCTTCTATGTAATTTTACCGCATTTCTTAATACATGCGGGTAAACACACATATACAAATGCCATTTTTTAGGATAAATGTGGTACCTACATTACAACTTTACCATATTTTATAATAAATGCATGAAAAACAATTATAACACTTCCATTTTAAGACAAATCTTGCACTTTCTTTGTAATTTTACCGCATTTCTTAATAAATACGGGTAAAACATGTATACAAATACCATATTTTATGATAAATGTGGTACCTACTTTACAACCTTACCACAAATTGAAATTAATGAATGAAAAACAATTATAACATATCCATTTTAAGACAAATGGTGAATTTTCATTGTAATTTTACCGCATTTCTTAATAAATGCGGGTAAAACATTTATACAAATCTTATATTTTAGGATAAATGTGGCTTCTTCTTCGTAAATTTACCACATTTCATAAAAATGCATTAAAAACTATTATAACATAACCAATTTAAGACAAATTTTGCACTTTCTTAGTATATTTACCGCATTTCTTAATAAAGGGTGGTAAAACACGTATACAAATACCATATTTTAGGATAAATGTGTTATCTACTTTACAACCTTACCACATTTCGTAATAAATGTATGAAAAACAATTATAGCACATCCATTTTAAGATAAATGGTGAATTTTCATTGTAATTTTACTGCATTTCTTTATAAATGCGGGTAAAACATGTATACAAATACCATACTTTAGGATAAATGTGGTACCTATTTTACAATTTTACCACATTTCATAATTAATGCATGAAAAACAATTATAAGACATCCGTTTTAAGACGATAGTTCCACCTTATTGTAAATTTTACCGCATTTCTTAATAAATGCAGGAAAAACATGTATACAAATACCATATTTTAGGATAAATGTGGTATCTACTTTGTAACTTTACCATATTTCATATGAATGCATGAAAATAAATTATAACACATCCATTTTAAGACATATGTTGCACCTTCTTTGTAATTTTATCCCATTTCTTAATAAATGTGGGTAAAACATGTATACAAATACCATATTTTAGGATAAATGTGGTACCTACTTTGCAACTTTACCACATTTCATGATAAAATGCATGAAAAACAATTATAACACCTCCATTTAAAGGCAAATGTTGCACCTTCTTTGTAATTCTAATGCATTTTACAATACATGTGGGTCAAACATATATACAAATGCCATATTTTAGGATAAATGTGGTACCTACTTTACAACTTTCCCATATTACATACTAAATGCATGAAAAACAATTATAACACATCTTAGTAACAAATGTTGCACTTTCTTAGTAATTTTACCGCAGATCTTAATAAATGCGAGTAAAACATGTATACAAATACCATATTTTAGGATAAATGTGGTACCTACTTTACAACCTTACCACATTTCGTAATAAATGCATGAAAAACAATTATAACACATCCATTTTAAGACAAATGGTGAATTTTCATTGTAATTTTACCGCATTTTTTAATAAATGCGGGTAAAACATGTATACAAATCTTATATTTTAAGATAAATGTGGCTTCTACTTCGTAAATTTACCACATTTCATGAAAATGCATTAAAAACTATTATAACATAACCATTTTAAGACAAATTTTGCACTTCCTTTGTATATTTACCGCATTTCTTAATAAAGGGTGGTAAAACACGTATACAAATACCATTTTTTAGATTAAATGTGCTACCTACTTTACAACCTTATCACATTTCGTAATAAATGTATGAAAAATAATTATAACACATCCATTTTAAGACAAATGGTGAATTTTCATTGTAATTTTACCGCATTTTTTAATAAATGCGGGTAAAACATGTATACAAATCTTATATTTTAGGATAAATGTGGCTTCTACTTCGTAAATTTACCACATTTCATAAAAATGCATTAAAAACTATTATAACATACCCATTTTAAGACAAATTTTGCACTTCCTTTGTATATTTACCGCATTTCTTAATAAAGGGTGGTAAAACACGTATACAAATACTATATTTTAGGATAAATGTGCTACCTGCTTTACAACCTTACCACATTTCGTAATAAATGTATGAAAAACAATTATAACACATCCATTTTAAGACAAATGGTGAATTTTCATTGTAATTTTACTGCATTTCTTTATAAATGTGGGTAAAACATGTATACAAATGCCATATTTTAGGATAAATGTGGTACCTACTTTACAAACTTACCACATTTCGTAATAAATGCATGAAAAACAATTATAACACATCCATTTTAATACAAATGGTGAATTTTCCTTGTAATTTTACCGCATTTCTTAATAAATGCGGGTAAAACATGTATACAAATACCATACTTTAGGATAAATGTGGTACCTACTTTAAAATTTTACCACATTTCATAATAAATGCATGAAAAACAATTATAACACATCCATTTTAAGACGATAGTTGCACCTTATTTTTAATTTTACCGCATTTTATTATAAATGCAAGAAAAACATGTATACAAATACCATATTTTAGGATACATGTGGTACCTACTTTACAACCTTACCATATTTCGTAATAAATGCATGAAAAACAATTATAACACATCCATTTTAAGACAAATGGTGAATTTTCATTGTAATTTTACCGCATTTCTTAATAAATACGGGTAAAAGATGTATACAAATACCATACTTTAGGATAAATGTGGTACCTACTTTACAATTTTACCACATTTCATAATAAATGCATGAAAAATAATTATAACGCATCCATTTTAAGACGATCGTTGCACCTTATTTGTAATTTTACCGCATTTCTTAATAAATGCAGGAAAAACATGTATACAAATACCATATTTTAGGATAAATGTGGATTTACTTTGTAACTTTACCATATTTCATATGAATGCATGAAAATCAATTATAACATATCCATTATAAAACACATGTTGCACCTTCTTTGTAATTTTATCGCATTTCTTAATAAATTAGGGTAAAACATGTATACAAATACCATATTTTAGGATAAATGTGGTACCTACTTTGCAACTTTACCACATTTCATAATAAAATGCATGAAAAACAATTATAACACCTTCATTTTAAAGCAAATGTGGCACCTTCTTTGTACGTTTAACGCATTTTATAATACTTGCGGGTAAAACATATATACAAATGCCATATTTTAGGATAAATATGGTACCTACATTACAACTTTACCATATTTCATAATAAATGCATGAAAAACAAATGTTGCACTTTCTTTGTAATTTTACCGCATTTCTTAATATTTGTGGGTAAAACATGTATACAAATACCATATTTTAGGATAAATGTGGTACCTACTTTGCAACTTTACAATATTTCATAATAAAATGCATGAAAAACAATTAAAACACCTCCATTTTAAGAAAAATGTTGAACCTTCTATGTAATTTTACCGCATTTCTTAATACATGCGGGTAAACACATATATACAAATGCCATTTTTTAGGATAAATGTGGTACCTATATTACAACTTTACCATATTTTATAATAAATGCATGAAAAACAATTATAACCCTTCCATTTTAAGACAAATCTTGCACTTTCTTTGTAATTTTACCGCATTTCTTAATAAATGTGGGTAAAACATGTATACAAATACCATATTTTAGGATAAATGTGGTACCTACTTTACAACCTTACCACAAATTGAAATTAATGAATGAAAAACAATTATAAACCATCCATTTTAAGACAAATGGTGAATTTTCATTGTAATTTTACCGCATTTCTTAATAAATGTGGGTAAAACATGTATACAAATCTTATATTTTTGGATAAATGTGGCTTCTACTTCGTAAATTTACCACATTTCATAAAAATGCATTAAAAACTTTTATAACATAACCAATTTAAGACAAATTTTGCACTTTCTTTGTATATTTACCGCATTTCTTAATAAAGGGTGGTAAAACACGTATACAAATACCATATTTTAGGATAAATATACTACCTACTTTACAACCTTACCATATTTCGTAATAAATGTATGAAAAACAATTATAGCACATCCATTTTAAGATAAATGTGCTACCTACTTTACAACCTTACCACATTTCGTAATAAATGTATGAAAAACAATTATAGCACATCCATTTTAAGATAAATGGTGAATTTTCATTGTAATTTTACTGCATTTCTTTATAAATGCGGGTAAAACATGTATACAAATACCATACTTTAGGATAAATGTGGTACCTATTTTACAATTTTACCACATTTCATAATTAATGCATGAAAAACAATTATAAGACATCCGTTTTAAGACGATAGTTCCACCTTATTTTAAATTTTACCGCATTTCGTAATAAATGCTGGAAAAACATGTATACAAATACCATATTTTATGATAAATGTGGTATCTACTTTTTAACTTTACCATATTTCATATGAATGCATGAAAATCAATTATAACACATCCATTTTAAGACATATGTTGCACCTTCTTTGTAATTTTATCGCATTTCTTAATAAATGTGGGTAAAATATGTATACAAATACCATATTTTAGGATAAATTAGGTACCTACTTTGCAACTTTACCACATTTCATAATAAAATGCATGAAAAACAATTATAACACCTCCATTTTAAGGCAAATGTTGCACCGTCTTTGTAATTTTAACACATTTTATAATACATGTGGGTAAAACATATATACAAATGCCATATTTTAGGACAAATGTGGTACCTACTTTACAACCTTACCACATTTCATAATAAATGTATGAAAAACCATTATAACACATCCATTTTAAGACAAATGGTGAACTTTCATTGTAATTTTACCGCATTTCTTAATAAATGCGGGTAAAACATGTATACTAATCTTATATTTTAGGATAAATGTGGCTTCTACTTCGTAAATTTACCACATTTCATAAATATGCATTAAAAACTATTATAACATAACCATTTTAAGACAAATTTTGCACTTCCTTTGTATATTTACCGCATTTCTCAATAAAGGGTGGTAAAACACGGATACAAATACCATATTTTAGGATAAATGTGCTACCTACTTTACAACCTTACCACATTTCGTAATAAATGTATGAAAAACAATTATAACATTCCATTTTAAGACAAATGATGAATTTTCATTGTAATTTTACTGCATTTCTTTATAAATGCGGGTAAAACATGTATACAAATACCATACTTTCGGATAAATGTGGTACCTATTTTACAATTTTACCACATTTCATACTAAATGCATGTAAAACAATTATAACATTCCATTTTAAGACAAATGTTGCACTTTCTTTGTAATTTTACCGCATTTCTTAATAAATGCGGGTAAAACATGTATACAAATACCATATTTTAGGATAAATGTGGTACCTACTTTACAACCTTACCACATTTCATAATAAATGTATGAAAAACCATTATAACACATCCATTTTAAGACAAATGGTGAATTTTCATTGTAATTTTACCGCATTTTTAATAAATGCGGGTAAAACATGTATACAAATCTTATATTTTAGGATAAATGTGGCTTCTACTTCGTAAATTTACCACATTTCATAAAAATGCATTAAAAACTATTATAACATAACCATTTTAAGACAAATTTTGCACTTCCTTTGTATATTTACCGCATTTCTTAATAAAGGGTGGTAAAACACGTATACAAATACCATATTTTAGGATAAATGTGCTACCTACTTTACAACCTTACCACATTTCGTAATAAATGTATGAAAAACAATTATAACACATCCATTTTAAGACAAATGGTGAATTTTCATTGTAATTTTACTGCATTTCTTTATAAATGCGGGTAAAACATGTATACAAATACCATACTTTAGGATAAATGTGGTACCTATTTTACAATTTTACCACATTTCATAATAAATGCATGAAAAACAATTATAACACATCCGTTTTAAGACGATAGTTCCACCTTATTTTAAATTTTACCGCATTTCTTTATAAATGCAGGAAAAACATGTTTACAAATACCATATTTTAGGATAAATGTGGTATCTACTTTATAACTTTACCATATTTTATTATGAATGCATGAAAATCAATTATAACACATCCATTTTAAGACATATGTTGCATCTTCTTTGTAATTTTATCCCATTTCTTAATAAATGTGGGTAAAACATGTATACAAATACCATATTTTAGGATAAATGTGGTACCTACTATGCAACTTTACCACATTTCATAATAAAATGCATGAAAAACAATTATAACACCTCCATTTAAAGGCAAATGTTGCACCTTCTTTGTAATTTTAATGCATTTTATAATACATGTGGGTAAAACATATATACAAATGCCATATTCTATGATAAATGTGGTACCTACTTTACAACTTTCCCATATTACATACTAAATGCATGAAAAACAATTATAACATTCCATTTTAAGACAAATGTTGCACTTTCTTTGTAATTTTACCGCATTTCTTAATAAATGCGGGTAAAACATGTATACAAATACCATATTTTAGGATAAATGTGGTACCTACTTTACAACCTTACCACATTTCGTAATAAATGCATGGAAAACAATTATAACACATCCATTTTAAGACAAATGGTGAAGTTTCATTGTAATTTTACCGCATCTTTTAATAAATGCGGTTAAAACATGTATACAAATCTTATATTTTAAGATAAATGTGGCTTCTACTTCGTAAATTTACCACATTTCATGAAAATGCATTAAAAACTATTATAACATAACCATTTTAAGACAAATTTTGCACTTCCTTTGTATATTTACCGCATTTCTTAATAAAGGGTGGTAAAACACGTATACAAATACCATATTTTAGGATAAATGTGCTACCTACTTTACAACCTTACCACATTTCGTAATAAATGTATGAAAAATAATTATAACACATCCATTTTAAGACAAATGGTGAATTTTCATTGTAATTTTACCGCATTTTTTAATAAATGCGGGTAAAACATGTATACAAATCTTATATTTTGGGATAAATGTGGCTTCTACTTCGTAAATTTACCACATTTCATAAAAATGCATTAAAAACTATTATAACATACCCATTTTAAGACAAATTTTGCACTTCCTTTGTATATTTACCGCATTTCTTAATAAAGGGTGGTAAAACACGTATACAAATACCATATTTTAGGATAAATGTGCTACCTACTTTACAACCTTACCACATTTCGTAATAAATGTATGAAAAACAATTATAACACATCCATTTTAAGACAAATGGTGAATTTTCATTGTAATTTTACTGCATTTCTTTATAAATGCGGGTAAAACATGTATACAAATGCCATATTTTAGGATAAATGTGGTACCTACTTTACAAACTTACTACATTTCGTAATAAATGCATGAAAAACAATTATAACACATCCATTTTAATACAAATGGTGAATTTTCCTTGTAATTTTACCGCATTTCTTAATAAATGCGGGTAAAACATGTATACAAATACTATACTTTAGGATAAATGTGGTACCTACTTTAAAATTTTACCACATTTCATAATAAATGCATGAAAAACAATTATAACACATCCATTTTAAGACGATAGTTGCACCTTATTTTTAATTTTACCGCATTTTTTAATAAATGCAAGAAAAACATGTATACAAATACCATATTTTAGGATACATGTGGTACCTACTTTACAACCTTACCACATTTCGTAATAAATGCATGAAAAACAATTATAACACATCCATTTTAAGACAAATGGTGAATTTTCATTGTAATTTTACCGCATTTCTTAATAAATGCGGGTAAAAGATGTATACAAATACCATACTTTAGGATAAATGTGGTACCTACTTTACAATTTTACTACATTTCATAATAAATGCATGAAAAATAATTATAACGCATTCATTTTAAGACGATCGTTGCACCTTATTTGTAATTTTACCGCATTTCTTAATAAATGCAGGAAAAACATGTATACAAATACCATATTTTAGGATAAATGTGGATTTACTTTGTAACTTTACCATATTTCATATGAATGCATGAAAATCAATTATAACATATCCATTTTAAAACACATGTTGCACCTTCTTTGTAATTTTATCGCATTTCTTAATAAATTAGGGTAAAACATGTATACAAATACCATATTTTAGGATAAATGTGGTACCTACTTTGCAACTTTACCACATTTCATAATAAAATGCATGAAAAACAATTATAACACCTTCATTTTAAAGCAAATGTGGCACCTTCTTTGTACATTTAACGCATTTTATAATACATGCGGGTAAAACATATATACAAATGCCATATTTTAGGATAAATATGGTACCTACATTACATCTTTACCATATTTCATAATAAATGCATGAAAAACAAATGTTGCACTTTCTTTGTAATTTTACCGCATTTCTTAATATTTGTGGGTAACACATGTATACAAATACCATATTTTAGGATAAATGTGGTACCTACTTTGCAACTTTACAATATTTCATAATAAAATGCATGAAAAACAATTAAAACACCTCCATTTTAAGAAAAATGTTGAACCTTCTATGTAATTTTACCGCATTTCTTAATACATGCGGGTAAACACATATATACAAATGCCATTTTCTAGGATAAGTGTGGTACCTATATTACAACTTTACCATATTTTATAATAAATGCATGAAAAACAATTATAACCCTTCCATTTTAAGACAAATCTTGCACTTTCTTTGTAATTTTACCGCATTTCTTAATAAATGTGGGTAAAACATGTATACAAATACCATATTTTAGGATAAATGTGGTACCTACTTTACAACCTTACCACAAATTGAAATTAATGAATGAAAAACAATTATAAACCATCCATTTTAAGACAAATGGTGAATTTTCATTGTAATTTTACCGCATTTCTTAATAAATGTGGGTAAAACATGTATACAAATCTTATATTTTTGGATAAATGTGGCTTCTACTTCGTAAATTTACCACATTTCATAAAAATGCATTAAAAACTTTTATAACATAACCAATTTAAGACAAATTTTGCACTTTCTTTGTATATTTACCGCATTTCTTAATAAAGGGTGGTAAAACACGTATACAAATACCATTATTTAGGATAAATATACTACCTACTTTACAACCTTACCATATTTCGTAATAAATGTATGAAAAACAATTATAGCACATCCATTTTAAGATAAATGTGCTACCTACTTTACAACCTTACCACATTTCGTAATAAATGTATGAAAAACAATTATAGCACATCCATTTTAAGATAAATGGTGAATTTTCATTGTAATTTTACTGCATTTCTTTATAAATGCGGGTAAAACATGTATACAAATACCATACTTTAGGATAAATGTGGTACCTATTTTACAATTTTACCACATTTCATAATTAATGCATGAAAAACAATTATAAGACATCCGTTTTAAGACGATAGTTCCACCTTATTTTAAATTTTACCGCATTTCGTAATAAATGCTGGAAAAACATGTATACAAATACCATATTTTAGGATAAATGTGGTATCTACTTTTTAACTTTACCATATTTCATATGAATGCATGAAAATCAATTATAACACATCCATTTTAAGACATATGTTGCACCTTCTTTGTAATTTTATCGCATTTCTTAATAAATGTGGGTAAAATATGTATACAAATACCATATTTTAGGATAAATTAGGTACCTACTTTGCAACTTTACCACATTTCATAATAAAATGCATGAAAAACAATTATAACACCTCCATTTTAAGGCAAATGTTGCACCGTCTTTGTAATTTTAACACATTTTATAATACATGTGGGTAAAACATATATACAAATGCCATATTTTAGGACAAATGTGGTACCTACTTTACAACCTTACCACATTTCATAATAAATGTATGAAAAACCATTATAACACATCCATTTTAAGACAAATGGTGAACTTTCATTGTAATTTTACCGCATTTCTTAATAAATGCGGGTAAAACATGTATACAAATCTTATATTTTAGGATAAATGTGGCTTCTACTTCGTAAATTTACCACATTTCATAAATATGCATTAAAAACTATTATAACATAACCATTTTAAGACAAATTTTGCACTTCCTTTGTATATTTACCGCATTTCTCAATAAAGGGTGGTAAAACACGGATACAAATACCATATTTTAGGATAAATGTGCTACCTACTTTACAACCTTACCACATTTCGTAATAAATGTATGAAAAACAATTATAACATTCCATTTTAAGACAAATGATGAATTTTCATTGTAATTTTACTGCATTTCTTTATAAATGCGGGTAAAACATGTATACAAATACCATACTTTCGGATAAATGTGGTACCTATTTTACAATTTTACCACATTTCATACTAAATGCATGAAAAACAATTATAACATTCCATTTTAAGACAAATGTTGCACTTTCTTTGTAATTTTACCGCATTTCTTAATAAATGCGGGTAAAACATGTATACAAATACCATATTTTAGGATAAATGTGGTACCTACTTTACAACCTTACCACATTTCATAATAAATGTATGAAAAACCATTATAACACATCCATTTTAAGACAAATGGTGAATTTTCATTGTAATTTTACCGCATTTTTTAATAAATGCGGGTAAAACATGTATACAAATCTTATATTTTAGGATAAATGTGGCTTCTACTTCGTAAATTTACCACATTTCATAAAAATGCATTAAAAACTATTATAACATAACCATTTTAAGACAAATTTTGCACTTCCTTTGTATATTTACCGCATTTCTTAATAAAGGGTGGTAAAACACGTATACAAATACCATATTTTAGGATAAATGTGCTACCTACTTTACAACCTTACCACATTTCGTAATAAATGTATGAAAAACAATTATAACACATCCATTTTAAGACAAATGGTGAATTTTCATTGTAATTTTACTGCATTTCTTTATAAATGCGGGTAAAACATGTATACAAATACCATACTTGAGGATAAATGTGGTACCTATTTTACAATTTTACCACATTTCATAATAAATGCATGAAAAACAATTATAACACATCCGTTTTAAGACGATAGTTCCACCTTATTTTAAATTTTACCGCATTTCTTTATAAATGCAGGAAAAACATGTTTACAAATACCATATTTTAGGATAAATGTGGTATCTACTTTGTAAATTTACCATATTTTATTATGAATGCATGAAAATCAATTATAACACATCCATTTTAAGACATATGTTGCATCTTCTTTGTAATTTTATCCCATTTCTTAATAAATGTGGGTAAAACATGTATACAAATACCATATTTTAGGATAAATGTGGTACCTACTATGCAACTTTACCACATTTCATAATAAAATGCATGAAAAACAATTATAACACCTCCATTTAAAGGCAAATGTTGCACCTTCTTTGTAATTTTAACGCATTTTATAATACATGTGGGTAAAACATATATACAAATGCCATATTCTATGATAAATGTGGTACCTACTTTACAACTTTCCCATATTACATACTAAATGCATGAAAAACAATTATAACATTCCATTTTAAGACAAATGTTGCACTTTCTTTGTAATTTTACCGCATTTCTTAATAAATGCGGGTAAAACATGTATACAAATACCATATTTTAGGATAAATGTGGTACCTACTTTACAACCTTACCACATTTCGTAATAAATGCATGAAAAACAATTATAACACATCCATTTTAAGACAAATGGTGAAGTTTCATTGTAATTTTACCGCATTTTTTAATAAATGCGGTTAAAACATGTATACAAATCTTATATTTTAAGATAAATGTGGCTTCTACTTCGTAAATTTACCACATTTCATGAAAATGCATTAAAAACTATTATAACATAACCATTTTAAGACAAATTTTGCACTTCCTTTGTATATTTACCGCATTTCTTAATAAAGGGTGGTAAAACACGTATACAAATACCATATTTTAGGATAAATGTGCTACCTACTTTACAACCTTACCACATTTCGTAATAAATGTATGAAAAATAATTATAACACATCCATTTTAAGACAAATGGTGAATTTTCATTGTAATTTTACCGCATTTTTTAATAAATGCGGGTAAAACATGTATACAAATCTTATATTTTGGGATAAATGTGGCTTCTACTTCGTAAATTTACCACATTTCATAAAAATGCATTAAAAACTATTATAACATACCCATTTTAAGACAAATTTTGCACTTCCTTTGTATATTTACCGCATTTCTTAATAAAGGGTGGTAAAACACGTATACAAATACCATATTTTAGGATAAATGTGCTACCTACTTTACAACCTTACCACATTTCGTAATAAATGTATGAAAAACAATTATAACACATCCATTTTAAGACAAATGGTGAATTTTCATTGTAATTTTACTGCATTTCTTTATAAATGCGGGTAAAACATGTATACAAATGCCATATTTTAGGATAAATGTGGTACCTACTTTACAAACTTACTACATTTCGTAATAAATGCATGAAAAACAATTATAACACATCCATTTTAATACAAATGGTGAATTTTCCTTGTAATTTTACCGCATTTCTTAATAAATGCGGGTAAAACATGTATACAAATACCATACTTTAGGATAAATGTGGTACCTACTTTAAAATTTTACCACATTTCATAATAAATGCATGAAAAACAATTATAACACATCCATTTTAAGACGATAGTTGCACCTTATTTTTAATTTTACCGCATTTTTTAATAAATGCAAGAAAAACATGTATACAAATACCATATTTTAGGATACATGTGGTACTTACTTTACAACCTTACCACATTTCGTAATAAATGCATGAAAAACAATTATAACACATCCATTTTAAGACAAAAGGTGAATTTTCATTGTAATTTTACCGCATTTCTTAATAAATGCGGGTAAAAGATGTATACAAATACCATACTTTAGGATAAATGTGGTACCTACTTTACAATTTTACTACATTTCATAATAAATGCATGAAAAATAATTATAACGCATCCATTTTAAGACGATCGTTGCACCTTATTTGTAATTTTACCGCATTTCTTAATAAATGCAGGAAAAACATGTATACAAATACCATATTTTAGGATAAATGTGGATTTACTTTGTAACTTTACCATAGTTCATATGAATGCATGAAAATCAATTATAACACATCCATTTTAAGACATATGTTGCACCTTCTTTGTAATTTTATCGCATTTCTTAATAAATGTGGGTAAAACATGTATACAAATACCATATTTTAGGATAAATGTGGTACCTACTTTGCAACTTTACCACATTTCATAATAAAATGCATGAAAAACAATTATAACATCTCCATTTTAAGGCAAATGTTGCACCTTCTTTGTAATTTTAACGCATTTTATAATATATGTGGGTAAAACATATATACAAATGCCATATTTTAGGATAAATGTGGTACCTACATTACATCTTTACCATATTTCATAATAAATGCATGAAAATCAAATGTTGCACTTTCTTTGTAATTTTACCGCATTTCTTAATATTTGTGGGTAACACATGTATACAAATACCATATTTTAGGATAAATGTGGTACCTACTTTGCAACTTTACAATATTTCATAATAAAATGCATGAAAAACAATTAAAACACCTCCATTTTAAGAAAAATGTTGAACCTTCTATGTAATTTTACCGCATTTCTTAATACATGCGGGTAAACACATATATACAAATGCCATTTTCTAGGATAAGTGTGGTTCCTATATTACAACTTTACCATATTTTATAATAAATGCATGAAAAACAATTATAACCCTTCCATTTTAAGACAAATCTTGCACTTTCTTTGTAATTTTACCGCATTTCTTAATAAATGTGGGTAAAACATGTATACAAATACCATATTTTAGGATAAATGTGGTACCTACTTTACAACCTTACCACAAATTGAAATTAATGAATGAAAAACAATTATAAACCATCCATTTTAAGACAAATGGTGAATTTTCATTGTAATTTTACCGCATTTCTTAATAAATGTGGGTAAAACATGTATACAAATCTTATAATTTAGGATAAATGTGGCTTCTACTTCGTAAATTTACCACATTTCATAAAAATGCATTAAAAACTATTATAACATAACCAATTTAAGACAAATTTTGCACTTTCTTTGTATATTTACCGCATTTTTTAATAAAGGGTGGTAAAACACGTATACAAATACCATATTTTAGGATAAATGTACTACCTACTTTACAACCTTACCACATTTCGTAATAAATGTATGAAAAACAATTATAGCACATCCATTTTAAGATAAATGTGCTACCTACTTTACAACCTTACCACATTTCGTAATAAATGTATGAAAAACAATTATAGCACATCCATTTTAAGATAAATGGTGAATTTTCATCGTAATTTTACTGCATTTCTTTATAAATGCGGGTAAAACATGTATACAAATACCATACTTTAGGATAAATGTGGTACCTATTTTACAATTTTACCACATTTCATAATTAATGCATGAAAAACAATTATAAGACATCCGTTTTAAGACGATAGTTCCACCTTATTTTAAATTTTACCGCATTTCGTAATAAATGCAGGAAAAACATGTATACAAATACCATATTTTAGGATAAATGTGGTATCTACTTTTTAACTTTACCATATTTTATATGAATGCATGAAAATCAATTATAACACATCCATTTTAAGACATATGTTGCACCTTCTTTGTAATTTTATCGCATTTATTAATTAATGTGGGTAAAACATGTATACAAATACCATATTTTAGGATAAATATGGGACCTAGTTTGCAACTTTACCATATTTCATAATAAAATGCATGAAAAACAATTAAAACACCTCCATTTTAAGAAAAATTTTGCACCTTCTTTGTAATTTTACCGAATTTCTTAATACATGCGGGAAAAACATATATACAAATGCCATTTTTTAGGATAAATGTGGTACCTACATTCCAACTTTACAATATTTCATAATAAATGAATGAAAAACAATTATAACACTTCCATTTTAAGACAAATGTTGCACTTTCTTTGTAATTTTACCGCATCTCTTAATAAATGCGGGTAAAACATGTATACAAATCCATATTTCAGGATAAATGTGGTACCTACTTTACAACCTTACCACATTTCGTAATGCATGAAAAACAATTATAACACATCCATTTTAAGACAAATGGTGTATTTTCTTTGTAATTTTAACGCATTTCTTAATAAATACAGGTAAAACATGTATAGAAATACCATACTTTAGGATAAATGTGGTACCTACTTTACAATTTTACCACATTTCATTATTAATGCATGAAAAACAATTATAACACATCCACTTTAAGACGATAGTTGCACCTTATTTTTAATTTTACTGGATTTTTTAATAAATGCAATAAAAACATGTATACAAATACCATATTTTAGGATAAATGTGGTACCTACTTTACAACCTTACCACATTTCGTAATAAATGAATGCAACACAATTATAACACATCCATTTTAAAACAAATTTTAAATTTTATTGTAATTTTACCGCATTTCTTATAAATGCAGCAAAAACAAGTATATAAATACCATATTTTAGGATAAAAGTGGTATCTACTTTGTAACTTTACCATATTTCATATGAATGCATGAAAATCAATTATAACACATCCATTTTAAGACATATGTTGCACCTTCTTTGTAATTTTATCGCATTCCTTAATAAATGTAGGTAAAACATGTATACAAATACCATATTTTAGGATAAATGTCGAACCTACTTTGCAACTTTACCACATTTCATAATAAAATGCATGAAAAACAATTATAACACCTCGATTTTAAGGCAAATGTTGCACCTTCTTTGTAATTTTAACGCATTTTATAATACATGCGGGTAAAACATATATACAAATGCCATATTTTAGGATAAATGTGGTACCTACTTAAAACTTTACCATATTTCATAATAAATGCATGAAAAAAAATTATATCACATCCATTTTAAGACAAATGGTGAAATTTCATTGTAATTTTACCGCATTTCTTAATAAATGCGGGTAAAACATGTATACAAATACCATAGATTAGGATAAATGTGGTACCTACTTTACAATTTTACCACATTTCATAATAAATGCATGAAAAACAATTATAATGCATCCATTTTAAGACGATCGTTGCACCGTATTTGTAATTTTACCGCATTTCTTAATAAATGCAGAAAAAACATGTATACAAATACCATATTTTAGGATAAATGTGGTATCTACTTTGCAACTTTACCATATTTCATATGAATGCATGAAAATCAATTATAACACCTCCATTTTAATAAAAATGGTGCACCTTCTTTGTAATCTTACCGCATTTCTTAATACATGCGGGTAAAACATATGTACAAATGCCATTTTTTAGGATAAATATGGTACCTACATTACAACTTTACCATATTTCATAATAAATGAATGAAAAAAAATTATAATACTTCCATTTTAAGACAAATGTTGCACTTTCTTTGTAATTTTACCGCATTTCTTAATAAATGCGGATAAAACATGTATACAAATACCATATTTTAGGATAAATGTGGTACCTACTTTACAACCTTACCACATTTCGTAATAAATGTATGAAAAAAATTATAACACATCCATTTTAAGACAAATGGTGAATTTTCATTGTAATTTTACCGCATTTTTTAATAAATGCAAGAAAAAAATGTATACAAATACCATATTTTAGGATAAATGTGGTACCTACTTTACAACCTTACCACATTTGGTAATAAATGCATGAAAAACAATTATAACACATCCATTTTAAGACATTTGTTGCACCTTCTTTGTAATTTTATCACATTTATTAATAAATGTGGGTAAAACATGTATACAAATACCATATTTTAGGATAAATATGGGACCTAGTTTGAAACTTTACCATATTTCATAATAAAATGCATGAAAAACAATTAAAACACCTCCATTTTAAGAAAAATGTTGCACCTTCTTTGTAATTTTACCGAATTTCTTAATACATGCGAAAAAAACATATATACAAATGCCATTTTTTAGGATAAATGTGGTACCTACATTATAACTTTACCATATTTCATAATAAGTGAATGAAAAACAATTATAACACTTCCATTTTAAGACAAATGTTGCACTTTCTTTGTAATTTTACCGCATCTCTTAATAAATGCGGGTAAAACATGTATACAAATCCATATTTCAGGATAAATGTGGTACCTACTTAAAACCTTACCACATTTCGTAATAAATGCATGAAAAACAATTATAACACATCCATTTTAAGACAAATGGTGAATTTTCATTGTAATTTTAACGCATTACTTAATAAATGTGGGTAAAACATGTATACAAATACCATACTTTAGGATAAATGTAGTACCTACTTTACAATTTTACCACATTTCATTATTAATGCAAGAAAAACAATTATAACACATCCATTTTAAGACGATAGTTGCACCTTATTTTTAATTTTACCGCATTTTTTAAAAAAATGCAATAAAACATGTATACAAATACCATATTTTAGGATAAATGTGGTACCTACTTTACAACCTTACCACATTTTGTAATAAATGAATGAAACACAATTATAACACATCCATTTTAAAACAAATGGTGAATTTTCATTGTAATTTTACCGCATTTCTTAATAAATGCAGCAAAAACATGTATACAAATACCATATTTTAGGATAAATGTGGTATCTACTTTGTAACTTTACCATATTTCATATGAATGCATGAAAATCAATTATAACACATCCATTTTAAGACATATGTTGCACTTTCTTTGTAATTTTATCGCATTTCTTAATAAATGTAGGTAAAACATGTATACAAATACCATATTTTAGGATAAATGGTGTCATACCCCAAAAATTACCCATCATTTTTTCTAAAAAAAAAAAAAAAAAAAAAAAAAAAAAAAAAAAAAAAAAAAAAAAAAAAACGAAAAAAAAAAAAAAAAAAAGAAAAAAAATTTAATTAATTAATTAATTAAATAATTAAAATAAATAAATAAATAAAATATAACAAATTATTTTGGACTTGGGTCTCCCTCATTCCAAGCCCATTACCCACGAAATTAGTCTATAAATACTGAAGTTTCAGTGAGGGAGTTAGACTTGGAGTTTACACTGGGAGATTCACTGGAGAAAGAAGGAAGAGAAGCAAAACACTCTGAGGTTTCCTTGGAACAAAACCTTGAGGAAAAAGAAAGAGAGAGAACAGAGAAGGACGGATAGAAACTTTGGCATAGGAACCCTGCCTACCCGGAGAATTCAGAGTAAAGAAACCCTGAAGGCAGCCCATCTGCACCGAAGCCATCGCCGTCCAATTCCCGCTGCCTAACTTATTCCGATACTACAAGTGGTCAATCCCTTCAACCTTGAATTGGCAAACAGGTTTGCGTATCTCTATTGTTTATACTTTCAATTGGCCATATCTACATATATAATGCATCATGATTAAATGTTGATATATAATTTGCTTTCGTATGGGAATTTAAATATGCCTGAATACCCTGAATGTTTGACCATGTTATTCCTGTGGTAAAATGCCATAAAATTCAAAGTTCCTAACATGGGGCTGTTTTCAAATTCAAAATCCGTGGCCTTCGCTAGGCGAGGCAGAGGCGAACGAGACAGTAGCTGACTTTTCTATTCTGTTTTTTTTATGTTTTATCATAGCCATGCATTATTCATCCTATCCTATTTATTGTTGTGATATTTCTCCGGTGTAATCTTCGATTGCACCCTGATTTGGTGTTCTGACATGTTTCTTTTTTTTTGAGTTTCGTAAAGGTTCACATATCCCAGGAAAAGGTTATTGGCTAGGTATTCCACTTTATTTGTGGGATACCCTTGTGGAGTTTCACCCTAAATTAATTTTTAATGTATTAATTTCTAATGTATTAATTTTTTAATATATTATTTTTAATAATTTTAATGTGGAGTTTCATCCTAATTATATAATTAATTGTAAAACTTTGCCTTTGAATAAGTGATCTTGGACCTCTCTTTGTTGCCTTACGATTACGATATTACGGTCATGTCCCGCGAACGTGGGGATACCCTTAGCAAAGACCCTTCGGTTAAATCATCATAAAATAAATTATAGTCCCTCGGATGTTGCCTTCGAATATACAACTTTGTCCCTCGATGACCCTCCGATGTTGCCTACGGTTAAATGATGATAGTCCCTTCGAATGCTAAGGTATCCTCATAACTGTTGCCTTCAATGACCAATCGATGACCCTACGATGACCCTTTTACATCCAAAGGATAAAACTACTTATTTCTCAATAATAAGGACAGTTTTACCCTCATAAGGATAGGAAATGCCCGTAAAGACCTTGGGTCGGTATAACTCTTAATTGCTGGCTCACAACTTAAAACATTTTTTTGCACCTCACACCTTTCAAAATGCCTTTAGAAAATCACCACTTGGTATACATTCATACTAGAATCATTACCGAGTTATATTTTTCTAAACAATTTTCAAAACTAAAACGGGATAACCACTTTGTATACATTCATACAAGAATCATTACAAAGTTAAATTCTCTTTTCAAAACAATTTTCCAAACAATTCACAAACACTTTTTTAGACAAAAATAATATAAGTGATCGAGCAATTAAGAGCCCATGGATAACCATGGATACAAAGGGTGCTAACACCTTCCCTTTGTATAATGTACCTCCCGAACCCAAAATCTAAATTAAGGTCTTTCCTGTTCTTTTCCACCTTTCCTTATTGGATAAAAGAAAAGTCGGTGGCGACTCTTGCTAACCGCGACATTGCGATAAAAAACACAAAAAGTCCAGTTCACCGTATGACAGAACTGGCGACTCTGCTGGGGAATACTTAAAAAGAGAGGTTACCTTAAAAACAAGATCACTTATTCAATTTGTCTGATTTATTTTTAAGGGATTGCTTGGGTATGTTATGCTTGAGTGAAAGATCCTACACCCGGATCTAGTGTACCTTAGGTAAGTAGCAAGAGATCATCGCGACTGTCCGGCGTATACTGGAATGGTCAAAATGATGGCTACGGTTAATGTGGCACTTTGGATGTCCTGATGTTCCTCATGTTAGTTGAGGAAATATTTGGCATTCGCGTGGTGTCATAAAAGCATTAACCAGACCTTTAGAACCCTAATTGACTCATCCTGGCCATTAGAAAGTAGTGAGATAACTGGCTTCGGTTCCGACTGGAGTTGGTTGAGACTCGATACTACACTCTTTGAGATTGGACTTTAGGGAAGCTTCGGTCAACCACTTGGTGTTGCACTGAAGTGGACTTAAAGAAAGGTCAATGATTTGAGATCCTTCTAGAACCCGGTTACTATTCTAAGACAGGTTGAACCAACCAAACTTCAGTGGGGAGGGTATTTACCTATGGAACTCACGCAAGCCTTAAAACCTAGGAATGATTGTTGTGTGACTTGCTTGTGCTTGTTATTTATCTAACAACATGACATCATAACAACATAACATCATAACATCATGGCATTGTACTAACCATTTCAAGGATTTAGGGATTTAACTCTGCTAAAAAAAAACAGAAAAAACAAAAACAAAAGCAAAAACAAAAGAGAAAAGAAAAAAAAAGCTCTTTTTGGTAGTTTATGCAAAGTTAAATCCCGAAAGTCCTTGAAAACATTTCATACATTGCATTGCATCGCATAACAGGTATTCTAAAGGATCAGTGTTCTCACGATTTTCCTATCAAACAGATTCCAGCAGATTCAAACAGATTGAACAATGGCTCTCGAACAAACTGTCAAAGATCTCCAGGCCCAGAATGCTCAATTCCAGGAAATGATGCTGAGCTTATCTAAGGGGCAGGAAGAACTGAAAGCTCTTTTGATGGAGAAGAAGAAGGACCAGAAACCTGTGGGTTACATCAACCCGGGGAGAAGGCTTAAGGGACAGGTTACAGGAGTCAAGATTAGAATTCCGAAGGATTCAGAAGAAGAGACCGAGAATGATTCGGAAGATGAGAATCCTAATCTCGTCAATTCTGAGGACGACGATGAAGATTATGAACATGAACAGTACTCTCCGAAGGATGATAAGTACAAGTTGCTGGAAGAACGTATGCTAGCTATGGAGGGGCAGAAAGTGCCCGGTCTGGATTTCGAAAACTTGGGTCTGGTCTCTGATGTGGTCATTCCCCGCAAATTCAAGGTTCCCATTTTCACTAAGTATGATGGTGCCTCTTGTCCTCAGATGCATCTAAGGGCTTATGTGAGAAAGATTCAGCCGCACACTACTGATAAGAAACTGTGGATCCATTTCTTCCAAGAGAGTCTGTCTGGCACACAGTTAGAGTGGTATTATCAGCTTGAGAGCTCTAACATCCGCACATGGACTGATTTAGCAACAGCTTTCTACAAGCACTACCAGTATAATTCTGAGTTAGCGCCTACTCGGCTACAGCTACAAAATATGACTATGGGCTCTAAAGAAAGTTTCAAAGAATATGCTCAAAAGTGGAGAGATTTGGCTGGCAGAGTCAAACCCCCTATGACTGATCGAGAGTTAGTGGACATGTTCATGGGTACACTGACTGGCCCATTCTACAGCCATCTACTGGGAAGTTCCTCGTCAGGTTTCACTGAACTTATCTTGACAGGTGAACGGGTTGAAAGCGGCATTCGAAGTGGAAAGATACAGGCAGCTACTTCTGCAAGCACCAAAAAGTCCTATCAGGGAAAGAATGAATCAAATGCTGTGTACAGTGAGAGGAAGCATAACAAGAAGAATCGTGACCATACTGTTGGGGCAGTTACAATTGCCGCACCGCCATCTCAGAACTTCCAACACAGACAAGACAGGTCGAGAAGACAGTTTACCAAGATCAATATGACTTTAACCCAAGCACTGCAGAGTATGTTAAAGGCCAATTTGATTACCCTCAGAGGCCCTCCTGCAAATCCCAACACTACTTCTCCTCGTTATAATCCCAACGCCAGGTGTGCCTATCACTCCGATAGCCCCGGGCATGATACGAATGATTGCTGGTTGTTGAAGAACAAGATTCAGGATATGATCGACGCTGGAGAAATTGAATTTGATCCTCCGGCGACCCCCAATGTCATCACAGCACCTATGCCTAATCATGACCAGAATGTTAATGTTGTGGACGACAATTCTCACGTTACTGACGTTGCTGATTTAGCATCTCCTCTCCTGATCGTTAAGAAGAATTTATTGCAAGCTGGTTTATTTCCAGGTTGTGCTGAAGATTGCGATCTCTGTGTACTCCGACCCAATGATTGTTTGAAGTTGAAGAACGGCATTCAACGGCTGATGGATGATCGTACAATTCTATTTGAAAGGGTTCCTAAGGTGGACAACTCTATTGAAGAGGTATCTGTGATTGCTAGGTCCAAAGCTCCAGTGAAGATTACCGCTACTAGAGTGCCTGTGAAGATTACCGCTGAGCCCAAAGTGGCTCCCCTGATTATTACCGCACCTGGCCCCGTGCCATATTCCTCCAGCAAAGCTATTCCGTGGAACTATGGAGGCGACGTTTACATCCATGGCATAAAGCAAGTTGGTAGTTCTGCTAATCCTAATGATATTGTGGGGACTAGTAAAGTTACTCGAAGTGGAAGGATCTACTCCCCAGAAATCTCACCTCCCGCTCCCGAAATTCGAGGAAAAAGACCAGTCAATCCTCCTCAGTCAGAGACATCGGTCGAAGTTACTTCTGAAGATGTTGCCAAACAGGAAATGGAAGAGATGCTGAAAATCATCCGTAAGAGCGATTTTGATGTAGTGGAACAATTGGGGCATACTCCGTCTAAAATCTCAATGTTGTCCTTGTTATTATCCTCTGAATCCCATGCCAATGCATTGATGAAATTCTTGAAGACCGCTCATGTGCCTCAAGAAACATCCGTCGATCAATTCGAACATTATGTTGCTAATTTGACTGTTGACAATGGCCTAGGCTTTTCCGATGCTGACCTGACGCCAGCAGGAAAGAATCACAATAAAGCTCTGCATATCTCCATCGAGTGTGAGGGGATCACCCTGGCTCACGTGTTGATCGACAACGGCTCTTCCTTGAATGTGCTCCCGAAAGCTGTACTCGATAAATTTGACTACAAAGGCATTGAACTGAAACCTAGTGATGTTGTGGTGCGTGCTTACGATGGTGCGAAGAGTGTTGTCTATGGTGAAGTGGTTCTCCCTATCAAGATAGGACCTCAAGTCTTCAACACTACCTTTCACGTGATGGACATTCGTCCCGCCTACTCCTGCTTGTTGGGGCGCCCTTGGATCCATGGGGCAGGTGCGGTAGCTTCGTCGCTTCATCAAAAGCTGAAGTATCCAATAGCAGGCATGGTTGTCACTGTATGTGGAGAAGAAGAGTATATTGTCAGTAGTGTGCAAGCCTTCAAATACGTCGAGATGGATGGTGAATTCTTTGAGACTCCTTCTCAGTCATTTGAAGTGGTTCCTCCACCCAGTCCTGTCCTTAAGCCAACTCCCCTTGTGCCCAAGGTTGTTCGTGCTCCCCCTGTCATGATCTCTCTGAAAGATGCTCAAGCCGCGATTGAAAATGGTGATCGTGCTGGTTGGGGTCAACTGATCAATGTACCGTACAAGTCTGATAAAGCTGGCCTGGGGTTTAACTCTGGAAAGATAGTCAAAAATCAGATTAATGCTATGGAAGATGCTGATAGTGATTGCGACTTGGATAGCTGGATTTTCCCAACAATTGGTGACGGACTCAACAATTGGAAGACTGAAGACATTATCCCGATTTCCTTTAGTCAGGAGTAATTGTTATTGTTTATTCTAGAATTGCAAATTTTAATTTTCTTTTACAATCAAACTTCTTAAAGCATTGTGTCTATGCCCGAGGCACAATGGCTAATTTGTTAGGGGTTTGTCATTTTCATAAGCATATTCATATTCAATAGATCAATGGACTTTTTGCATTCAAATATTGCGCTCTTTATCTTTCCTGTCATTTTTCAAACAAGCTATGTTTCTTGCACACACTCACGTAACAATTTGCCGATCCATATCCACTCTGGATCCTGTTGGTAATGACTCTGCTACTGTTCATTATGACTTTGAAAATCCGATCTACCAAGCCGAGGATGGAAGCGAGGAAGATTGTGAAGTCCCTGGAGAACTTGCCCGACTACTGCAAGAAGAAAAGACTATACAGCCGCATGAGGAATCAATTGAAATTGTAAATCTGGGTACTGAAATAAACAAGAAAGAAGTCAGAGGTTTCTTGGGGCACTCGAATTACATTGCCCGATTCATTCCACACTTGACTGCTACCTGCAAACCCATCTTCAAATTACTGAGACAAAATCAAGAGATGGTATGGAATGATGAATGCCAAGAAGCTTATGACAAAATCAGGAAATATCGCCAAGAACCTCCAGTTCCGATGCCACCAGTTGAAGGAAGACCTTTAATTACGTATTTGACCGTGTTAGAAAATTCAATGAGGTGTGTTGGGGCAACATGACGAGTCTGGTCGAAAAGAGCATGCCATATACTGCCTTAGCAAAAGGTACCGACTGTGAAACAAGATACTCACAGCCCGAGAAAGCTTGCTGTGCTTTGGCCTGGGCTGCTCGCCGACTAAGACAGTATATGTTGAATCATACCACCTTATTGACTTCTAAGATGGATTCTATCAAATACCTATTTGAGAAACCTGCTGTCTCCTGAAAGAGTTATCACTGACAATGGTACTAATTTGAACAACAAGATGATTACTGAACTCTGCACGCAGTTCAAAATAAAACACCATAACTCTTCTCCGTACCGGCCAAAGATGAACGGCGCCGTGGGGACTGCTAACAATATCAAGAAGGTCATGCAAGAAATGACAGTAACATACAAAGACTGGCATGAGATGTTACCCTTTACTCTTTACGGTTATCGCACTTCAGTGCGCACTACGACAGGGGCAACTCCGTTCTCTTTAGTCTATGGAATGGAAGCCATCTTACTAGTGGAAGTTCAGATTCCCTCTCTAAGAATCATGAAAGAGGCGGGCTTAGATGAAGATGAATGGATTCAGACTCGACTCGATCAGATAAATCTGATTGATGAGAAGAGACTTGCGGCTGTTTGTCATGGGCAGATATATCAGAAATGCATGACCCAGGCATTTAACAAAAGAGTTAAGAGACAGGTGTACCAACTTGGCGACTTGGTGATCAAGCGTATCATTCTACCACAAGGTGATCCCAGAGGCAAATGGACTCCCACATACGAAGGGCCATTTGTGGTTAAGAAGGTATTCTCTGGTGGAGCCATGATACTCGCTACTATGGATGGTGAAGACTTCCCACATCCCGTGAACGCGGACATAGTTAAAAAATACTACGCATAAAAGAGACCCGCTAGATCGACGTATCTAGGCAAAAGTAAGGGCATCCCGGCGAACCAAAAGGGTTCGGGCAAAAATTAGGGATATATAAAAAAAAATGTACACCCGGCAAGTCGAAAACCTGAAAAGGCGGCTTGGGCAAAAAAGGGTATCCTGGTGGACTGAAAACCTGAAAAGGCGGTCCAGGCAAAAATTAGGGATTAAAGCGTATGACTATGTCCCGTTCTCAGTCAACTTTCATCCAAGTTCGAGGGACTGACCAAGCCAATCACTTCTATCCGACAGCAAGGGATGAGATGCTCGAAGACATAATGACAGTAGTAGGCTTAAAATCAATAGGACTTCTTCCACATAGCTTTCTCTTTGTTTTCGACAATTTCCTCTTACTAGGATTTCTGTCTCCTTGTACACAAATTGCCTGTTTATAGGCCTCCTTTCAAAATCAATACAACCCTCTTTCAAAAAAAAGATGCTTTTGTTTTTACTTTTCTGTTTTGGTTGCGTAAATGTCCATTGATTTAATTTGAATTAATATGTGCATTTGAATATGATAAATGTTTACCAAAATATATGCGTAGAATAGCAATAGCAATTACTACCCGACTTCAGGATCGAGGAGAAGGTCTAACCATGCTTCCAATGAATCCGCTACCAATTCTATTCCCCCAGCAAGTCTGTTATTCCTCAGAAGAAATTAGCAGTATTCCCCGGCACAGCCAGTTACTCCCCAACAGAGGTCGGCATCATCAGACAGATTGATCATCTCATCCATCCTCAGCCAAGATCTGTGGAATATTTCTACCATCAGACAGAATCAAGAACCCCCTGCCGAGAAAGGGTCATCGTTACAAATATCTCCAATCAGTAGATGGGGATTTATTTTCCCCAGTAGAGTCCCCAAGCAGAACTTCTCATACGCATAACTCATTCATTACATCATTTCACAGCATACGCATGCATACAACATTCACATTTATTTTAGCATAACACGAAACATCTCATACATCATGACATAGCATGAAGCTAACTTTTCTTTGCAGGTTATTTATCCTCCTGATATAGTCAAAATAAAAGGTTCATTCAGACAGACACCTTTATCAATCACATTCAAGATTCAGATACATATTTCAAATACAGTTCATGGGAACATTCATTCTGACAACACTTCGATATCCTCCTAACGATGGCATCTTTAAGCCCATCCCAGACATTTATTGCAAGTACAACATATACAGGTTATCAGATACAGCCTAACGTACGGTTCATTCTGATTCAGCCCAACATATGACTTCTTCAGCAACTCCAATGCGGTCTAACGTACGACCCATTTGGACCTTCAAATCCTCAGATGCTGCCTAGCGTACGGTACATTCAGGGGTGTAGTCTAGCGTACGACTACTTTCTTTTTCAGATGCAGCCTAACGGACGGCTCATTCTACAACTCGGATACGATCTAACGTACGATCCATTCTGAACTTCAACAACCCCAACGCGGTCTAACGTACGACCCGTTTGGATCTTACAACCCTCAGATGCTACCTAACGTACGGTACATTTCTGAAGTGTAGTCTGGCGTACGACTACCGCTTTCATCATCAGATGCGGCCTAACAGACGACTCATTCTGCGACGGTCTAACGTACGACCCGTTCGGATGTCCATCCCCTCAGATGCTACCTAACATACGGTACATTTCTGAAGTGTAGTCTAACGTACGACTACCCCTTTCGTCATCAGATTCAGCCTAACGTACGGCTCATTCTGCAACTCAGATACGATCTAGCGTATGGTCCATTCTGATCCTTTATCCCCAACAGCATATGACACACTCCGACTCCCCAGCGAAGTCGGCAGCCTAATGGATGACTCATTATACGGTCTAACGTACGACCCAGTGTGGCACCCATGTCTTCAAATTGGCCTAATATACGGCGCGATCTGAAGCTTTCGTCATCAAACCTCCCGGATGGCATCTTTAAGCCCATCTCCATCAAGACCAACTGTCGATTCTCAAGTGCAAATTTTTGGGGCATTCTAGTGTTCAATAATCTTCCACCTCCAGACCACGAATGGCATACACGCCATCCTAACTCTCTCGGTTCAAGAATATTGAACAGGGGCAGCTGTCATACCCCAAAAATTACCCATCATTTTTTCTAAAAAAAAAAAAAAAAAAAAAAAAAAAACGAAAAAAAAAAAAAAAAAACGAAAAAAAAAAGAAAAAAAAAGAAAAAAAATTTAATTAATTAATTAATTAAATAATTAAAATAAATAAATAAATAAAATATAACAAATTATTTTGGACTTGGGTCTCCCTCATTCCAAGCCCATTACCCACGAAATTAGTCTATAAATACTGAAGTTTCAGTAGGGAGTTAGACTTGGAGTTTACACTGGGAGATTCACTGGAGAAAGAAGGAAGAGAAGCAAAACACTCTGAGGTTTCCTTGGAACAAAACCTTGAGGAAAAAGAAAGAGAGAGAACAGAGAAGGACGGATAGAAACTTTGGCATAGGAACCCTGCCTACCCGGAGAATTCAGAGTAAAGAAACCCTGAAGGCAGCCCATCTGCACCGAAGCCATCGCCGTCCAATTCCCGCTGCCTAACTTATTCCGATACTACAAGTGGTCAATCCCTTCAACCTTGAATTGGCAAACAGGTTTGCGTATCTCTATTGTTTATACTTTCAATTGGCCATATCTACATATATAATGCATCATGATTAAATGTTGATATATAATTTGCTTTCGTATGGGAATTTAAATATGCCTGAATACCCTGAATGTTTGACCATGTTATTCCTGTGATAAAATGCCATAAAATTCAAAGTTCCTAACATGGGGCTGTTTTCAAATTCAAAATCCGTGGCCTTCGCTAGGCGAGGCAGAGGCGAACGAGACAGTAGCTGACTTTTCTATTCTGTTTTTTTTATGTTTTATCATAGCCATGCATTATTCATCCTATCCTATTTATTGTTGTGATATTTCTCCGGTGTAATCTTCGATTGCACCCTGATTTGGTGTTCTGACATGTTTCTTTTTTTTTGAGTTTCGTAAAGGTTCACATATCCCAGGAAAAGGTTATTGGCTAGGTATTCCACTTTATTTGTGGGATACCCTTGTGGAGTTTCACCCTAAATTAATTTTTAATGTATTAATTTCTAATGTATTAATTTTTTAATATATTATTTTTAATAATTTTAATGTGGAGTTTCATCCTAATTATATAATTAATTGTAAAACTTTGCCTTTGAATAAGTGATCTTGGACCTCTCTTTGTTGCCTTACGATTACGATATTACGGTCATGTCCCGCGAACGTGGGGATACCCTTAGCAAAGACCCTTCGGTTAAATCATCATAAAATAAATTATAGTCCCTCGGATGTTGCCTTCGAATATACAACTTTGTCCCTCGATGACCCTCCGATGTTGCCTACGGTTAAATGATGATAGTCCCTTCGAATGCTAAGGTATCCTCATAACTGTTGCCTTCAATGACCAATCGATGACCCTACGATGACCCTTTTACATCCAAAGGATAAAACTACTTATTTCTCAATAATAAGGACAGTTTTACCCTCATAAGGATAGGAAATGCCCGTAAAGACCTTGGGTCGGTATAACTCTTAATTGCTGGCTCACAACTTAAAACATTTTTTGCACCTCACACCTTTCAAAATGCCTTTAGAAAATCACCACTTGGTATACATTCATACTAGAATCATTACCGAGTTATATTTTTCTAAACAATTTTCAAAACTAAAACGAGATAACCACTTTGTATACATTCATACAAGAATCATTACAAAGTTAAATTCTCTTTTCAAAACAATTTTCCAAACAATTCACAAACACTTTTTTAGACAAAAATAATATAAGTGATCGAGCAATTAAGAGCCCATGGATAACCATGGATACAAAGGGTGCTAACACCTTCCCTTTGTATAATGTACCTCCCGAACCCAAAATCTAAATTAAGGTCTTTCCTGTTCTTTTCCACCTTTCCTTATTGGATAAAAGAAAAGTCGGTGGCGACTCTTGCTAACCGCGACATTGCGATAAAAAACACAAAAAGTCCAGTTCACCGTATGACAAATGGGGTACCTACTTTGCAACTTTACCACATTTCATAACAAAATGCATGAAAAACAATTATAACACCTCGATTTTAAGGCAAATGTTGCACCTTCTTTGTAATTTTAACGCATTTTATAATACATGCGGGTAAAACATATATACAAATGCCATATTTTAGGATAAATGTGGTACCTACTTTAAAACTTTACCATATTTCATAATAAATGCATGAAAATCAAATGTTGCACTTTCTTTGTAATTTTACCGCATTTCTTAATATTTGTGGGTAAAACATGTATACAAATACCATATTTTAGGATAAATGTGGTACCTATTTTGCAACTTTACAATATTTCATAATAAAATGCATGAAAAACAATTATAACACCTCCATTTTAAGAAAAATGTTGAACCTTCTATGTAATTTTACCACATTTCTTAATACATGCGGGTAAACACATATATACAAATGCCATTTTTTAGGATAAATGTGGTACCTACATTACAACTTTACCATATTTTATATTAAATGCATGAAAAACAATTATAACACTTCCATTTTAAGACAAATCTTGCACTTTCTTTGTAATTTTATGGCATTTCTTAATAAATGCGGGTAAAACATGTATATAAATACCATATTTTAGGATAAATGTGGTACCTACTTTACAACCTTACCACAAATTGAAATTAATAAATGAAAAACAATTATAACACATCCATTTTAAGACAAATGGTGAATTTTCATTGTAATTTTACCGCATTTCTTTATAAATGCGGGTAAAACATGTATACAAATCTTATATTTTAGGATAAATGTGGCTTCTACTTCGTAAATTTACCACATTTCATAAAAATGCATTAAAAACTATTATAACATAACCAATTTAAGACAAATTTTGCACTTTCTTTGTAATTTTACCGCATTTCTTAATAAATGCGGGTAAAACATGTATGCAAATACCATATTTTAGGGTAAAACATATATACAAATACAATACTTTAGGATAAATGTGGTACCTACTTTACCATTTTACCACATTTTATAGAAAATGCATGAAAAACAATAATTAGACATCCATTTAAAGACGATCGTTGCACCTTATTTATAATTTTACCGCATTTCTCAATAAATGCAGGAAAACATGTATACAAATACCCTATTTTAGGATAAATGTGGTATCTACTTTGTAACTTTACCATATTTCATATGAATGCATGAAAATCAATTATAACACATCCATTTGGAGACATATGTTGCACCGTCTTTGTAATTTTATCCCATTTCTTAATAAATATGGGTAAAACATGTATACAAATATCATATTTTAGGATAAATGTGGTACTTGCTTTGCAACTTTACCACATTTCATAATAAAATGCATGAAAAACAATTATAAGTCCTCCATTTAAGACAAATGTTGCACCTTCTTTGTAATTTTACTACATTTCTTAATAAATGCTAGTAACTCATATATGTAAATACCATATCTTAGGATAAACGTGGTACCTACTTTAAAACTTTACCATTATTCATAATAAATACATGAAAAACAATTGTAACACATTCATTTTAAGACAAATGTTGCACTTTCTTTGTAATTTTATTGCATTTCCTAATAACTACAGGTAAAACCTGTATAGAAATACTATATTTTAGGTTAAATGTGGTACCTACTTTACAACCTTACCATATTTCATAATAAATGCATGAAAAACAATTATAACACATCCATTTTAAGACAAATGTTGCACCTTCTTTGTAAGTTTACAAAACATGTATACAAATATTATATTTTAGGATAAATGTGGTTTCTACTTTGTAAATTTACCACACTTCATATAAATGCATGAAAATCAATTATAACACATCCATTTTAAGACAAATGTTGCACTTTCTTTGTAATTTTATCGCATTTCTTAATAAATGCGGGTAAAACATGTATACAAATACCATATTTTTGGATAAATGTGGTATCTAATTTGTAAATTTAGCATATTTCATACAAATGCGTGAAAAATAATTATAACACATCCATTTTAAGACAAATGTTGCACCTTCTTTATAATTTTACCGCATTTCTTAATAACAACGGGTAAAACCTGTATACAAATACTATATTTTAGGATAAATGTGGTACCTACTTTACAACTTTACCACATTTCATAATAAATGCATGAAAAACAATTATAACTCCTCCATTTAAGACAAATGTTTCACCTTCTTTGTAATTTTACAAAACATGTATACAAATATTATATTTTATCATAAATGTGGTTTCTACTTTGTAAATTTACCACATTTCATATAAATGCATGAAAACCAATTATAACGTATCCATTTTAAAACAAATGTTGCATTTTCTTTGTAATTTTAACGCATTTCTTAATACATGCGGGTAAAACATACATACAAATGCCATATTTTAGGATAAATGTGGTACCTACTTTACAACTTTACCATATTAAATAAGGAAAGCATATAAAATCAATTATAACACATCCATTTTAAAACATATGTTGCACCTTCTTTGTAATTTTACCGTATTTCTTAATAAATGCGGGTAAAACATATATACAAATACAATACTTTAGGATAAATGTGATACCTACTTTACCATTTTACCACATTTCATAGTAAATGCATGTAAAACAATAATTACACATCCATTTAAAGACGATCGTTGCACCTTATTTGTAAATTTACCGCATTTCTCAATAAACGCAGGAAAAACATGTAAACAAATACCCTATTTTAGGATAAATGTGGTATCTACTTTGTAACTTTACCATATTTCATATGAATGCATGAAAATCAATTATAACACATCCATTTTGAGACATATATTGCACCTTCTTTGTAATTTTATCGCATTTCTTAATAAATGTGGGTAAAACATGTATACAAATATCATATTTTAGGATAAATGTGGTACCTGCTTTGCAACTTTACCACGTTTCATAATAAAATGCATGAAAAACAATTATAACTCCTCCATTTTAAGACAAATGTTGCACCTTCTTTGTAATTTTACCACATTTCTTAATAAATGCTGGTAACTCATATGTAATTACCATATCTTAGGATAAACGTGGTACCTACTTTACAACTTTACCATTAATCATAATAAATGCATGAAAAATAATTATAAAACATCCATTTTAAGACAAATGTTGCACTTTCTTTGTAATTTTTCCGTATTTCTTAATAAATGCGGGTAAATAATTTATACAAATCTTATATTTTAGGATAAATGTGGTTTCTACTTTGTAAATTTACCACATTTCATATAAATACATTAAAAACTATTATAACATACCCATTTTAAGACAAATTTTGCACTTTCTTTGTATATTTACCGCATTTCTTAATAAAGGGTGGTCAAACACGTATACAAATACCATATTTTAGGACAAATGTGGTACCTACTTTAAAACCTTACCACATTTCGTAATAAATGCATGAAAACAATTATAACACATCCATTTTAAGACAAATGGTGAATTTTCATTGTAATTTTACCGCATTTCTTAATAAATGCGGGTAAAACATGTATACAAATACCATACTTTAGGATAAATGTGGTACCTACTTTACAATTTTACTACATTTCATAATAAATGCATGAAAAAAATTATAACACATCCATTTTAAGACGATCGTTGCACCTTATTTGTAATTTTACCGCATTTCTTAATAAATGCAGGAAAAACATGTATACAAATACCCTAATTTAGGATAAATGTGGTATCTACTTTGTAACTTTACCATATTTCATTTGAATGCTTGAAAATCAATTATAACACATCCATTTTAAGACAAATGTTTCACCTTCTTTGTACATTTACAAAACATGTATACAAATATTATATTTTATCATAAATGTGGTTTCTACTTTGTAAATTTACCACATTTCATATAAATGCATGAAAACCAATTATAACATATCCATTTTAAGACAAATGTTGCATATTCTTTGTAATTTTAACGCATTTCTTAATACATGCGGGTAAAACATATATAGAAATGCCATATTTTACGATAAATGTGGTACCTACTTTACAACTTTACCATATTAAATAATCAAAGCATATAAAATCAATTATAACACATCCATTTTAAAACATATGTTGCACCTTCTTTGTAATTTTACCGTATTTCTTAATAAATGCGGGTAAAACATATATACAAATACAATACTGTAGGATAAATGTGGTACCTACTTTACCATTTTACCACATTTCATAATAAATGCATGAAAAACAATAATTACACATCCATTTAAAGACGATCGTTGCACCCTATTTGTAATTTTACCGCATTTCTTAATAAATGCAGGAAAAACATGTATACAAATACCCTATTTTAGGATAAATGTGGTATTTACTTTGTAACACATCCATTTTAAGACATATGTTGCACCTTCTTTGTAATTTTATCGCATTTCTTAATAAATGTGGGTAAAACATGTATACAAATACCATATTTTAGGATAAATGTGGTACCTGCTTTGCAACTTTACCACGTTTCATAATAAAATGCATGAAAAACAATTATAACTCCTCCATTTTAAGACAAATGTTGCACCTTCTCTGTAATTTTACCACATTTCTTAATAAATGCTGGTAACACATATATGCAAATATCATATCTTAGGATAAACGTGGTACCTACTTTAAAACTTTACCATTATTCATAATAAATGCATGAAAAACAATTATAACACATCTATTTTAACACAAATGTTGCACTTTCTTTGTAATTTTATTGCATTTCCTGATAACTACGGGTAAAACCTGTATAGAAATACTATATTTTAGGTTAAATGTGGTACCTACTTTACAACTTTACCATATTTCATAATAAATGCATGAAAAACAATTATAACACATCCATTTTAAGACAAATGTTGCACCTTTTTTGTAAGTTTACAAAACATGTATACAAATATTATATTTTAGGATAAATGTGGTTTCTACTTTGTAAATTTACCACATTTCATATAAATGCATGAAAATCAATTATAACACATCCATTTTAAGACAAATGTTGCACTTTCTTTGTAATTTTATCGCATTTCTTAATAAATGCGGGTAAACACATGTATACAAATACCATATTTTTGGATAAATGTGGTATCTAATTTTTAAATTTAGCATATTTCATACAAATGTGTGAAAAATAATTATAACACATCCATTTTAAGACAAATGTTGCACCTTCTTTATAATTTTACCGCATTTCTTAATAACAACGGGTAAAACCTGTATACAAATACTATATTTTAGGATAAATGTGGAACCTACTTTACAACTTTACCACATTTCATAATAAATGCATGAAAAACAATTATAAAACATCCATTTTAAGACAAATGTTTCACCTTCTTTGTAATTTTACAAAACATGTATATAAATATTATATTTTATCATAAATGTGGTTTCTACTTTGTAAATTTACCACATTTCATATAAATGCATGAAAACCAATTATAACGTATCCATTTTAAGACAAATGTTGCATTTTCTTTGTAATTTTAACGCATTTCTTAATACATGCGGGTAAAACATACATACAAATGCCATATTTTAGGATAAATGTGGTACCTACTTTACAACTTTACCATATTAAATAAGGAAAGCATATAAAATCAATTATAACAAATCCATTTTAAAACATATCTTGCACCTTCTTTGTAATTTTACCGTATTTCTTAATAAATGCGGGTAAAACATATATACAAATACAATACTTTAGGATAAATGTGGTACCTACTTTACCATTTTACCACATTTCATAGTGAATGCATGAAAAACAATAATTACACATCCATTTAAAGACGATCGTTGCACCTTATTTGTAAATTTACCGCATTTCTCAATAAATGCAGGAAAAACATGTATACAAATACCCTATTTTAGGATAAATGTGGTATCTACTTTGTAACTTTACCATATTTCATATGAATGCATGAAAATCAATTATAACACATCCATTTTGAGACATATGTTGCACCTTCTTTGTAATTTTATCGTATTTCTTAATAAATGTGGGTAAAACATGTATACAAATATCATATTTTAGGATGATGTGGTACCTGCTTTGCAACTTTACCACGTTTCATAATAAAATGCATGAAAAACAATTATAACTCCTCCATTTTAAGACAAATGTTCCACCTTCTTTGTAATTTTACCACATTTCTTAATAAATGCTGGTAACTCATATGTAATTACCATATCTTAGGATAAACGTGGTACCTACTTTACAACTTTACCATTATTGATAATAAATGCATGAAAAATAATTATAAAACATCCATTTTAAGACAAATGTTGCACTTTCTTTGTAATTTTTCTGTATTTCTTAATAAATGCGGGTAAATCATTTATACAAATCTTATATTTTAGGATAAATGTGGTTTCTACTTTGTAAATTTACCACATTTCATATAAATACATTAAAAACTATTATAACATAACCATTTTAAGACAAATTTTGCACTTTCTTTGCATATTTACCGCATTTCTTAATAAAGGGTGGTCAAACACGTATACAAATACCATATTTTAGGACAAATGTGGTACCTACTTTAAAACCTTACCACATTTTATAATAAATGCATGAAAAACAATTATAACACATCCATTTTAAGACAAATGTTGAATTTTCATTGTAATTTTACCGCAATTCTTAATAAATTCGGGTAAAACATGTATACAAATACCATACTTTAGGATAAATGTGGTACCTACTTTACAATTTTACAACATTTCATAATAAATGCATGAAAAAAATTTATAACACATCCATTTTAAGACGATCGTTGCACCTTATTTGTAATTTTACCGCATTTCTTAATAAATGCAGGAAAAACATGTATACAAATATTATATTTTAGGATAAATGTGGTATCTACTTTGTAACTTTATCATATTTCATTTGAATGCTTGAAAATCAATTATAACACATCCATTTTAGGACAAATGTTGCACTTTCTTTGTAATTTTATCGCATTTCTTAATAAATGCGGGTAAAACATGTATACAAATACCATATTTTTGGATAAATGTGGTATCTAATTTGTAAATTTAGCATATTTCATACAAATGTGTGAAAAATAATTAAAACACATCCATTTTAAGACAAATGTTGCACCTTCTTTATAATTTTACCGCATTTCTTAATAACTACGGGTAAAACCTGTATACAAATACTATATTTTAGGATAAATGTGGTACCTACTTTACAACTTTACCACATTTCATAATAAATGCATGAAAAACAATTATAACACATCCATTTTAAGACAAATGTTTCACCTTCTTTGTAATTTTACAAAACATGTATACAAATATTATATTTTATCATAAATGTGGTTTCTACTTTGTAAATTTACCACATTTCATATAAATGCATGAAAACCAATTATAACGTATCCATTTTAAGACAAATGTTGCATTTTCTTTGTAATTTTAACGCATTTCTTAATACATGCGGGTAAAACATACATACAAATGCCATATTTTAGGATAAATGTGGTACCTACTTTACAACTTTACCATATTAAATAAGGAAAGCATATAAAATCAATTATAAGACATCCATTTTAAAACATATATTGCACCTTCTTTGTAATTTTACCGTATTTCTTAATAAATGCGGGTAAAACATATATACAAATACAATACTTTATGATAAATGTGGTACCTACTTTACCATTTTACCACATTTCATAGTAAATGCATGAAAAACAATAATTACACATCCATTTAAAGACGATCGTTGCACCTTATTTGTGAATTTACCGCATTTCTCAATAAATGCAGGAAAAACTTGTATACAAATACCCTATTTTAGGATAAATGTGGTATCTACTTTGTAACTTTACCATATTTCATATGAATGCATGAAAATCAATTATAACACATCCATTTTGAGACATATGTTGCACCTTCTTTGTAATTTTATCGCATTTCTTAATAAATGTGGGTAAAACATGTATACAAATATCATATTTTAGGATAATGTGGTACCTGCTTTGCAACTTTACCACGTTTCATAATAAAATCCATGAAAAACAATTATAACTCCTCCATTTTAAGACAAATGTTGCACCTTCTTTGTAATTTTACCACATTTCTTAATAAATGCTGGTAACTCATATGTAATAACCATATCTTAGGATAAACGTGGTACCTACTTTACAACTTTACCATTATTCATAATAAATGCATGAAAAATAATTATAAAACATCCATTTTAAGACAAATGTTGCACTTTCTTTGTAATTTTTCCGTATTTCTTAATAAATGCGGGTAAATCATTTATACAAATCTTATATTTTAGGATAAATGTGGTTTCTACTTTGTAAATTTACCACATTTCATATAAATACATTAAAAAATATTATAACATAACCATTTTAAGACAAATTTTGCACTTTCTTTGTATATTTACCGCATATCTTAATAAAGGGTGGTCAAACACGTATACAAATACCATATTTTAGGACAAATGTGGTACCTACTTTAAAACCTTACCACATTTCATAATAAATGCATGAAAAACAATTATAACACATCCAGTTTAAGACAAATGGTGAATTTTCATTGTAATTTTACCGCAATTCTTAATAAATGCGGGTAAAACATGTATACAAATACCATACTTTAGGATAAATGTGGTACCTACTTTACAATTTTACCACATTTCATAATAAATGCATGAAAAAAATTTATAACACATCCATTTTAAGACGATCGTTGCACATTATTTGTAATTTTACCGCATTTCTTAATAAATGCAGGAAAAACATGTATACAAATATTATATTTTAGGATAAATGTGGTATCTACTTTGTAACTTTACCATATTTCATTTGAATGCTTGAAAATCAATTATAACATATCCATTTTAAGACAAATGTTGCACTTTCTTTGTAATTTTATCGCATTTCTTAATAAATGCGGGTAAAACATGTATAAAAATACCATATTTTTGGATAAATGTGGTATCTAATTTATAAATTTAGCATATTTCATACAAATGTGTGAAATATAATTATAACACATCCATTTTAAGACAAATGTTGCACCTTCTTTATAATTTTACCGCATTTCTTAATAACTACGGGTAAAACCTGTATACAAATACTATATTTTAGGATAAATGTGGTACCTACTTTACAACTTTACCACATTTCATATAAATGCATGAAAAACAATTATAACACATCCATTTTAAGACAAATGTTTCACCTTCTTTATAATTTTACAAAACATGTATACAAATATTAAATTTTATCATAAATGTGGTTTCTACTTTGTAAATTTACCACATTTCATATAAATGCATGAAATCCAATTATAACGTATCCATTTTAAGACAAATGTTGCATTTTCTTTGTAATTTTAACGCATTTCTTAATACATGCGGGTAAAACATATATACAAATGCCATATTTTACGATAAATGTGGTACCTACTTTACAACTTTACCATATTAAATAATCAAAGCATATAAAATCAATTATAACACATCCATTTTAAAACATATGTTGCACCTTCTTTGTAATTTTACCGTATTTCTTAATAAAGGCGGGTAAAACATATATACAAATACAATACTGTAGGATAAATGTGGTACCTACTTTACCATTTTACCACATTTCATAATAAATGCATGAAAAACAATAATTACACATCCATTTTAAGACGATCGTTGCACCTTATTTGTAATTTTACCGCATTTCTTAATAAATGCAGGAAAAACATGTATACAAATACCCTATTTTAGGATAAATGGTGTATCTACTTTGTAACACATCCATTTTAAGACATATGTTGCACCTTCTTTGTAATTTTATCGCATTTCTTAATAAATGTGGGTAAATCATGTATACAATCACCATATTTTAGGATAAATGTGGTACCTGCTTTGCAACTTTACCACGTTTCATCATAAAATGCATGAAAAACAATTATAACTCCTCCATTTTAAGACAAATGTTGCACCTTCTTTGTAATTTTACCACATTTCTTAATAAATGTTGGTAACACATATATGCAAATACCATATCTTAGGATAAACGTGGTACCTACTTTAAAACTTTACCATTATTCATAATAAATGCATGAAAAACAATTATAACAAATCCATTTTAAGACAAATGTTGCAATTTCTTTGTAATTTTATTGCATTTCCTAATAACTACGGGTAAAACCTGTATAGAAATACTATATTTTAGGTTAAATGTAGTACCTACTTTACAACTTTACCATATTTCATAATAAATGCATGAAAAACAATTATAACACATCCATTTTAAGACAAATGTTGCACCTTCTTTGTAAGTTTACAAAACATGTATACAAATATTATATTTTAGGATAAATGTGGTTTCTACTTTGTAAATTTACCACATTTCATATAAATGCATGAAAATCAATTATAACACATCCATTTTAAGACAAATGTTGCACTTTCTATGTAATTTTATCGCATTTCTTAATAAATGCGGGTAAATACATGTTTATAAATACCATATTTTTGGATAAATGTGGTATCTAATTTGTAAATTTAGCATATTTCATACAAATGTGTGAAAAATAATTATAACACATCCATTTTAAGACAAATGTTGCACCTTCTTTATAATTTTACCGCATTTCTTAATAACAACGGGTAAAACCTGTATACAAATACTATATTTTAGGATAAATGTGGTACCTACTTTACAACTTTACCACATATCATAATAAATGCATGAAAAACAATCATAACACATCCATTTTAAGACAAATGTTTCACCTTCTTTGTAATTTTACAAAACATGTATACAAATATTATATTTTATCATAAATGTGGTTTCTACTTTGTAAATTTACCACATTTCATATAAATGCATGAAAACCAATTATAACGTATCCATTTTAAGACAAATGTTGCATTTTCTTTGTAATTTTAACGCATTTCTTAATACATGCGGGTAAAACATATATACAAATGCCATATTTTAGGATAAATGTGGTACCTACTTTACAACTTTACCATATTAAATAAGGAAAGCATATAAAATCAATTATAACACATCCATTTTAAAACATATATTGCACCTTCTTTGTAATTTTACCGTATTTCTTAATAAATGCGGGTAAAACATATATTCAAATACAATACTTTAGGATAAATGTGGTACCTACTTTACCATTTTACCAAATTTCATAGTAAATGCATGAAAAACAATAATTACACATCCATTTAAAGACGATCGTTGCACCTTATTTGTAAATTTACCGCATTTCTCAATAAATGCAGGAAAAACATGTATACAAATACCCTATTTTAGGATAAATGTGGTATCTACTTTGTAACTTTACCATATTTCATATGAATGCATGAAAATCAATTATAACACATCCATTTTGAGACATATGTTGCACCTTCTTTGTAATTTTATCGCATTTCTTAATAAATGTGGGTAAAACATGTATACAAATATCATATTTTAGGATAATGTGGTACCTGCTTTGCAACTTTACCACGTTTCATAATAAAATGCATGAAAAACAATTATAACTCCTCCATTTTAAGACAAATATTGCACCTTCTTTGTAATTTTACCACATTTCTTAATAAATGCTGGTAACTCATATGTAAATACCATATCTTAGGATAAACGTGGTACCTACTTTACAACTTTACCATTATTCATAATAAATGCATGAAAAATAATTATAAAACATACATTTTAAGACAAATGTTGCACTTTCTTTGTAATTTTTCCGTATTTCTTAATAAATGCGGGTAAATCATTTATACAAATCTTATATTTTAATATAAATGTGGTTTCTACTTTGTAAATTTACCACATTTCATATAAATACATTAAAAACTATTATAACATGACCATTTTAAGGCAAATTTTGCACTTTCTTTGTATATTTACCGCATTTCTTAATAACGGGTGGTCAAACACATATACAAATACCATATTTTTGGACAAATGTGGTACCTACTTTAAAACCTTACCATATTTCGTAATAAATGCATAAAAAACAATTATAACACATCCATTTTAAGACAAATGGTGAATTTTCATTGTAATTTTACCGCATTTCTTAATAAATGCGGGTAAAACATGTATACAAATACCATATTTTAGGATAAATGTGGTACCTACTTTACAATTTTACTACATTTCATAATAAATGCATGAAAAAAAATTATAACAAATCCATTTTAAGACGATCGTTGCACCTTATTTGTAATTTTACCGCATTTCTTAATAAATGCAGCAAAAACATGTATACAAATACCCTATTTTAGGATAAATGTGGTATCTACTTTGTAACTTTACCATATTTCATTTGAATGCTTGAAAATCAATTATAACACATCCATTTTAAGACAAATGTTGCACTTTCTTTGTAATTTTATCGCATTTCTTAATAAATGTGGGTAAAACATGTATACAAATACCATATTTTTGGATAAATGTGGTATCTAATTTGTAAATTTAGCATATTTCATACAAATGTGTGAAAAATAATTATAACACATCCATTTTAAGACAAATGTTGCCCCTTCTTTATAATTTTACCGCATTTCTTAATAACTACGGGTAAAACCTGTATACAAATACTATATTTTAGGATAAATGTGGTACCTACTTTACAACTTGACCACATTTCATAATAAATGCATGAAAAACAATTATAACACATCCATTTTAAGACAAATGTTTCACCTTCTTTGTAATTTTACAAAACATGTATACAAATATTATATTTTATCATAAATGTGGTTTCTACTTTGTAAATTTACCACATTTCATATAAATGCATGTGAACCAATTATAACGTATCCATTTTAAGACAAATGTTGCATTTTCTTTGTAATTTTAACGCATTTCTTAATACATGCGGGTAAAACATATATACAAATGCCATATTTTAGGATAAATGTGGTACCGACTTTACAACTTTACCATATTAAATAAGGAAAGCTTACAAAATCAATTATAACACATCCATTTTAAAACATATGTTGCACCTTCTTTGTAATTTTACCGTATTTCTTAATAAATGCGGGTAAAACATATATACAAATACAATACTTTAGGAAAAATGTGGTACCTACTTTACCATTTTACCACATTTCATAGTAAATGCATGAAAAACAATAATTACACATCCATTTAAAGACGATCGTTGCACCATATTTATAAATTTACCGCATTTCTCAAATAAATGCAAGAAAAACATGTATACAAATACCCTATTTTAGGATAAATGTGGTATCTACTTTGTAACTTTACCATATTTCATATGAATGCATGAAAATCAATTATAACACATCCATTTTGAAACATATGTTGCACCTTCTTTGTAATTTTATCGCATTTCTTAATAAATGTGGGTAAAACATGTATACAAATATCATATTTTAGGATAAATGTGGTACCTGCTTTGCAACTTTACCACGTTTCATAATAAAATGCATGAAAAACAATTATACTCCTCCATTTTAAGACAAATGTTGCACCTTCTTTGTAATTTTACCACATTTCTTAATAAATGCTGGTAACTCATATGTAATTACCATATCTTAGGATAAACGTGGTACCTACTTTACAACTTTACCATTATTCATAATAAATGCATGAAAAATAATTATAAAACATCCATTTTAAGACAAATGTTGCACTTTCTTTGTAATTTTTCCGTATTTCTTTAATAAATGCAGGTAAATCATTTATACAAATCCTATATTTTAGGATAAATGTGGTTTCTACTTTGTAAATTTACCACATTTCATATAAATACATTAAAAACTATTATAACATAACCATTTTAAGACAAATTTTGCACTTTCTTTGTATATTTACCGCATTTCTTAATAAAGGGTGGTCAAACACGTATACAAATACCATATTTTAGGACAAATGTGGTACCTACTTTAAAACCTTACCACATTTCGTAATAAATGCATGAAAAACAATTATAACACATCCATTTTAAGACAAATGGTGAATTTTCATTGTAATTTTACTGCATTTCTTAATAAATGCGGGTAAAACATGTATACAAATACCATACTTTAGGATAAATGTGGTACCTACTTTACAATTTTACTACATTTCATAATAAATGCATGAAAAAAAATTATAACACATCCATTTTAAGACGATGGTTGCACCTTATTTGTAATTTTACCGCATTTCTTAATAAATGCAGGAAAAACATGTATACAAATACCCTATTTTAGGATAAATGTGGTATCTACTTTGTAACTTTACCAAATTTCATTTGAATGCTTGAAAATCAATTATAACACATCCATTTTAAGACAATGTTTCACCTTCTTTGTACATTTACAAACATGTATACAAATATTTATATTTTATCATAAATGTTTTTTCTACTTTGTAAATTTACCACATTTCATATAAATGCATGAAAACCAATTATAACATATCCATTTTAAGACAAATGTTGCATTTTCTTTGTAATTTTAACGCAGTTCTTAATACATGCGGGTAAAACATATATACAAATGCCATATTTTAGGATAAATGTGGTACCTACTTTACAACTTTACCATATTAAATAATCAAAGTATATAAAATCAATTATAACACATCCATTTTAAAACATATGTTGCACCTTCTTTGTAATTTTACCGTATTATAAAGGCGGGGAAAACATATATACAAATACAATACTTTAGGATAAATGTGGTGCCTACTTTACCATTTTACCATATTTCATAATAAATGCATGAAAAACAATAATTACACATCCATTTAAAGACGATCGTTGCACCTTATTTGTAATTTTACCGCATTTCTTAATATATGCAGGAAAAACATGTATACAAATACCTTATTTTAGGATAAATGTGGTATCTACTTTGTAACACATCCATTTTAAGACATATGTTGCAACTTCTTTGTAATTTTATCGCATTGCTTAATAAATGTGGGTAAAACATGTATACAAATACCATATTTTAGGATAAATGTGGTACCTGTTTTGCAACTTTACCACGTTTCATAATAAAATGCATGAAAAACAATTATAACTCCCCTATTTTAAGACAAATGTTGCACCTTCTTTGTAATTTTACCACATTTCTTAATAAATGCTGGTAACACATATATGCAAATACCATATCATAGGATAAACGTGGTACCTACTTTAAAACTTTACCATTATTCATAATAAATGGATGAAAAACAATTATAACACATCCATTTAAAGACAAATGTTGCACTTTCTTTGTAATTTTATTGCATTTCCTAATAACTACGGGTAAAACCTGTATAGAAATACTATATTTTAGGTTAAATGTGGTACCTACTTTACAACTTTACCATATTTCATAATAAATGCATGAAAAACAATTATAACACATCCATTTTAAGACAAATGTTGCACCTTCTTTGCAAGTTTACAAAACATGTATACAAATATTATATTTTAGGATAAATGTGGTTTCTACTTTGTAAATTTACCACATTTCATATAAATGCATGAAAATCAATTATAATACATCCATTTTAAGACAATAGTTGCACTTTCTTTATAATTTTATCACATTTCTTAATAAATGCGGGTAAAACATGTATACAAATACCATATTTTTGGATAAATGTGGTATCTAATTTGTAAACTTAGCCTATTTCATACAAATGTGTGAAAAATAATTATAAGACATCCATTTTAAGACAAATGTTGCACCTTCTTTATAATTTTACCGCATTTCTTATTAACTACGGGTTAAACGTGTATACAAATACTATATTTTAGGATAAATGTGGTACCTACTTTACAACTTTACCACATTTCATAATAAATGCATGAAAACAATTATAACACACAACCATTTTAAGACAATGTTTCACCTTCTTTGTAATTTTACAAAACATGTATACAAATATTATATTTTATCATAAATGTGGTTTCTACTTTGTAAATTTACCACATTTCTAATAAATGCATGAAAACCAATTATAACGTATCCATTTTAAGACAAATGTTGCATTTGCTTTGTAATTTTAACGCATTTCTTACTACATGCGGGTAAAACATATACACAAATGCCATATTTTAGGATAAATGTGGTACCTACTTTACAACTTTACCATATTAAATAAGGAAAGCATATAAAATCAATTATAACACATCCATTTTAAAACATATGTTGCACCTTCTTTGTATTTTTACCGTATTTCTTAATAAATGCGGGTAAAACATATATACAAATACAATACTTTAGGATAAATGTGGTACCTACTTTACCATTTTAACACATTTCATAATAAATGCATGAAAAACAATTATTAGACATCCATTTTAAGACTAATGTTGCACCTTCTGTATAATTTTACCGCATTTCTCAATAAATGCAGGAAAAC